>NC_068985.1:57687817-57691281 GCF_001194135.2 Octopus bimaculoides | reverse complement strand
GAGGGAGAGAGAGAGAGAGAGAGAGAGAGAGGGAGAGAGAGAGAGAAAGAGAGGGAGAGAGAGAGAGATTCTGTTGCCGAAGTTGACTGGAAAGAGTTTAATGCAGTACAACATATTGCAATAAAAAGGCTATCTTTCGAAATAAATTGAGATATCAAATTTCCGAGGAAAAATTGTTGAAGATTGTGCTGCAGACAAATCTGGCAGAACTATATGTATCTCATTCAGAATGTTATTTAGTGCTAGGCTAAGACCTGTGCTCATTTAGGAACACACAAAATCTATTGAAATAGCATTCAAAAGAAAAACTGGAAATGTAAATTTCAGCAATTAACATGTATATAAAAATACATGGTGCATTGAAGTAATTTTTGGGCTGCACAAAATTCTAGAGCTATCATTAAAGGCCTGTTGTTCAAACTAGTAGAAAGCAAATCCTCAACACTAACCTTCCTCTAATACTCTAATAGAGTCATTTAAACCTATTGATTGCAATCATGAATGGAATTAAGTTTAGTCACAAACCATTCACTTAAATACATCATCAATACATTTCTATTATAATTTTTACAACTTTAAATGAGTTTTTTAAATCTCAGCACCACCGAACCCACATTCTCTCTCTCTCTCTTCCTCTCTCTCTCTCTCTCTCCCTCTCTCCTCCTCTCTCTCTCTCTATCTATCTCGCAAGCTCATCCACACACACAGTCATATACGCACACACACACGCTTCCTGATCAGCATACTTTTATGTAAACTGCCAACAGTTTTACACCACAGTTATTAACAATCCAGTTAAAGGCAATATCGAATCAGGATTTCAGAAAAGCGAAAAGCTTTATTTTTAAAGAAAATAACGTTTTGTACGCAAGGTGATTATTCTCAAGGTATTTTCGATCCAACAGGGAAAGGTTGTACAATTTATTACTACAATTTGTTACTTTTTTTCTATTTTTGTTTTTAACGGGGAGTGTTTTTTTTTTCTTGTACGAATTCCTTCCTTCAGTTAATTTTTTCCACATCTCAATTATCCTCCCTGTTTACATTTCCATTCCAGCAGTCACTTAAAATATTTGCATTTTTTTTCTTTTTATAAATTCTATTCTATTGAATTTTGCATTTCTTTAGTTACTCATTAACTTAATTCTTTTCTTGATGTTATTTCCATCAAATATGGCATGGAAATGACGTTCCACAGAAGTTATTCTGTGACAAAATGTAAAGCTACTTTTAGTAAAAGGGACAAAGATAAGTCGGATTAACAACGATTTCAATCTAATACAGCAAGAAACATACAGCCGTTCAACACGAACCTTAAAACCGCTTGAATATGCCAACGCTAGAAAATATATACAAACTGTGCAGAACATAAAATAGTACAACACTGCTTTCGACTGAAGCCAGCATCATCACATCATTAGGAACAAGGGATTCAAACTTTTCAAGTAAGAAGTCAATCGTCCACAATAATGGATCAATTTAATCCATCCTTAATGAAGGGATTAGATTGCTACACCTATAGTTTCTTGGTTATCTAAATAGAAACATCACCTATTACTGCTCTGCGTTTTAACTTTATTCTATAATTCAAAAAGTAATCCTTGCAAATAAATAGCAATATCATAACTTTAGCGTATACCTTGAAGTCTAAACACTCATTCGTGTTTAACCTTAGCAGTTAAAGGCACCCTCGAAAACATGTTCTCCTCCCTATCGACTACCATCACTGGGGATACAATTGCTGTGAATAATGAACGATGTCACAAAAAATACCATTCTCAAATGCAAAGTGAATGCAGTCAAAGGTCTAACGGGAAACAGATTCTATATTATGTTGCAATATACTTTCTTTCTATCAATGGTGAAACTGGATATTAATTAGACATAGCACAGATCAATGCAAATGTTTCAACTGTGTTGGCCTTCTATGCTTCTTATTTGTTCTATGTAATCAACTCAATGATCTTCATGAAAGTCTCCTGCAGTCTCCCACAATATGCAGTGGACGTGTTTACTAAGATGCAGTATAACTGAGATGCATTAAAATACATCTAAAAAGGTGAGCTCAGACAATTACGAGGATCGACCGAAAGGTTCATAGGCCGACTAAGATAATCCCATGGAATGTATTGGAATGTGACCAAATGCGGTTTATTTTCAACATACTCCCCTTTACAGTCTACATACTTCTACCATCTGTGTTGTAGTAATTGGATCTCATTAGTGAAGACGCTTTCATCTTGTTGGTTAAAAAGGCCAACAGCAGCATATATGAGATCGTGCTCACTGCAATACTGGCCTTCAGTCAAGTCATTTTTTCTTGTTGGGAAAATGATTATACTCAGTTAGGACCAAAACAGGAGAATAAGGAGGGTAATCAACAAATTCAGAGCCTCAGTCACGCACAACAGGCAGTGAAACCCAAGGACCAAGAGGCAATTACTTTGTTACTGGAGTATTGTCCTGCTGAAACAAGGCACTTTTCGTTACTGTTCCTGGGCATTTGTGCTTGATACCCTTTCGTAACTGCCACAGTTTGTTGGCATAGTAATCTCCATTGATCTGTGGCCTTTTTCAATATAGTGAATAAACACAACGTCTATTGTATCCCCCAATACTGAGGCTATCACCTTCCATGCAGATGAAATTACCTGGGCCTTTTTTGGAGAAGCTGAGATGGTGTAGTCTTACTGCATGAGTTTTTTCTTTGTCTTTTCTCAAAGCAATGAATCTAACGCTCATCGTGGGTTCAGAAACTTTCGAGGAAACAAGCTGCACTTATCCTCATCCTCTTTTCAAATTTTTCTTTGTATCGAACGTGCGATGTGCTTAAGGAGCCATTCCTCCTGGTCGCACGGTCGTTACAGTTTTCTTCTTGTAAGTATTGCACCTGGCAATCCCTTTTACAGAAGTGTTTTTCGATTAATATATTCCCAAACATCCTTATCTACCTACGCTCTTTATTGTAATACATTTTACAGATAAAAGAATACAGAAAATAAGTCATACCACGTTTTAATATCTCTACCTTATTTAATATACATGAATGAATTATACGTTTGCATAATTCAGTATTAAAAAATACTACGTAGATAGATCCCGCATCGAAAGTTCAGTGCATTTGACACAAGGATTGTTAACGTGGTACAAAATCATTTCATTTCGTACGTAAAAGTTTTCCGCGACGAAGCCAACATAGTTTTCATATACCGAATATGGCTTCATTAAGAACAATTCATGGCTCTTTATAGCTATATTCTAGGCTGGTCAACACCCTGCAGTCGACTGGAAATTCTACTAATACGAAAATTGGCCACAAATTATGAACATAATTATTTACTAAAAAAAAAAAAAAAGTTTCTTTTCGTGTTTTAGATATAAAGATATAATGTTCATGTATTCATATATATGAATACGCATACACACACACACACAAACACACAGACAGGCACAGACACACACAC
>NC_068985.1:57687126-57687807 GCF_001194135.2 Octopus bimaculoides | reverse complement strand
TTTTATAGCATTATGTTTTTCAGCGAAATATTTCTAAAAATAATGTCTGTTTGTCGTCATCAGGACTCATATTTACGTGTCGAGTGCATAAATAGAAAAAAATGTATATCAGCCCAAGACAACAATTGATATTTGTTTATCGTTAGTTGTATAATTGTCTTTGAAATGAATGCAGTATCAACCAAAGAAAAGTATCTCTGCAGCAATCTACCTCATTTAATTTATTCATATTAGTTGTGTCTGCCCCACAGGAGATGTCTAAATAAATCTATTTTGAAATAAAATATTCATCAAGAAGAGTACATAGAATATACTCGTACATAAAACTGAAAGAAACATAAATTTAGTTACATTATCATATTTGAACAAATATTCATTCACATATTCATCACCAATCTTAATTCTCACATGAATCCTATCAACACTGAATATACTTATGAAAGAATTAAATTAACAACACAAGTTAACTTTTGTGCATCTTTTATTTTACTAAAGCGGATAGATATTGCCCCCTCTGTAAGTGGTAATTGAGTGCAACCTCATCTATTTTCTCTGTGGCAACCTGGACAAGTGTCTTCTACTACAGACTCGAGCTGACCAAAGCCATGTGAGCGGATTTAGTAGACGGAAACTGAAAAAAGCATGTCGTATATATATATATATATATATATATATATATAT
>NC_068985.1:57684094-57686898 GCF_001194135.2 Octopus bimaculoides | reverse complement strand
TGTGTCTATTTATTATTTGTGTCTGTTTGTTCCCCCTCTAGCTTGACAACTGATGCTGGTGTGTTTACGTCCACGTTATCTAGCGGTTCGGCAAAAAGTGATGCCCAGGATTAGTACTAGGCTTACAAAGAATATGTCCTGGGGTCGATTTGTTAGACTAAAGCAGTGCTCCAGCATGGCTGCATTTAAATGACTGAAACAAGTAAAAGAATAAAAGAAAACATTCACTCTGAATTGCCTTTACATACGTGACAATCTTGAAGGATTTTCACCAAAATTTGATTCATTGAAATTTGCCTCTTAGTTTGCGAAAAAAAATTATAAACATTCGGATGTTTAGTAGCTACTCCGAGAGATGTGCGGGAAAGAATTTGAAGTAATTAAGATTTAATTTCACTCTATTGATGTACATATTTTGAAGAATTCTTGTCTTTGATATTGGTCACAGTGGGAAATATTTTACAATTTCATACAGTATATTTTATTGGTTATTATGACCAACACATGTTTCAACTGCAGAGTGTTTGGGCAGTTGCACCTGGAACCGGGTATAATTCTAAGTACAGCTTCATTCATGCTCTGTCCACCAGCTAGTCTCGAAGCGAACTGAATACAGTTAATTGTTTGTTGTGTTTTTAGTTATTCATATAGTTTTTGTGTGTGTGGTCCTTTTTTTTATCTAGCGAACTGGACCCTACATAGAAGCACGTCCTTTCCCCAGAAGTGATCTTGCATCTATACACTGGTTTCTTCGCCAAACATCTAGAGTTTAAAGGGCATGCTTTATTTCTAGCACAGTGACAGACTTAATACTCTTTTCCTATTATTTACTGTGTAATAAATTGTTCCTGCTACATGCCTCTGCTACTCTCCTTTCTATTGGTCTACTATTTTTCCTACGCTTTCTATCAATAAGTGCTTGTGGGCTGCTATTTCCAGCGACTCACAGTTCCTGTCCTTTGGAATTATAGGCTTCTGTTGAAGTTGTCTTCCCTCGACTGCTGGTCTTTAATGTATCGACGTGCTGGCTTAGTGCCAAATTCTGAGATTGTTATTATTCTTATTATTCGTTTTGCAAGTATGAGTGTCTTCATTCACGTAAGTTTAACCTTTTAATTAATCTCTCCAAAAGTTGTTGACTGTTTATTTTGTTAAAAAACGCTTGTATCATAGTTTGGCTTGCTAGTTTGTTTGTTAGTTTCTGCAACTTTGTGGGTGCAATTTCGGAACGATAATTTATCATTTTGTTTTGGAAAAAATAATTCTGCAAATAGGCATGAATCTCTGTTGATTTGTCTGGAAACAAGCCACTGGACTGCCGTGATTTAAATCCCACTGAAGAACTTGCAGCCTGAAGTACTTTCGCTTTGTAATCTTCCCATAGATTGTTTGGATCAAGATAGATACTTTCTATAGCATTGTGGAATCTTTGCAAGTTGCTTGGTAATTTGAAGTTTGTTAAATTTAATTTTTTCGGTAGCTTAAGACCACACTGTCTACTTTTAGGCATTATCGAAAAATTCATTTTTCTACGTACTAGTCGATGGTCGGTTCAGCTCTCTGCTCCTCTCATGGCCCAAACTCTAGAAGCATCTTTCTTATCCTGCTTTCTGATCAAAATATAATGTACGAGATACTGGTCTTTTGATCTTGGAGTACATCCAGCTGGTTATATATTTGTTTTTCTGCTTAAACCGGGTGTTGGTAACAACCAGATTATCCTCAGTACACAACGTCAAAAAAGCTACTCCAGTTTTATTACATTTTCCAACGCCATATCGGCCTACAACAGGCTATATTTCATAGCCTTCTCCAAGTCTTGCGTTGAAATCTTCCATTATGACCAGCTAGTCAGAAATTTGTACTTTCCTCAATTATTGTAGTAGATCATCATAAAAGCATCCTACAATTTCATCAGAATGAGACATTGTTGGTGCATAAATACTGATAACGGTAGGAAACCTACCTTTTGTCAATTTTATACGGCATGACATGGTACGTTCAGATATACCACTTGGAAATTCTGCAATGAAGGATACTAATGCATTCTTGAGAGCAAAACCAACACTAGATTCTCTGCGCTGACCCTCATGTAAGCCCCTCCAGAAGATAGTATATCCATAAGTAGGTTCATTCATTTGACCCTCAACAGAGAGACGAGTTTCAGATAGCGCAAATATATCAAGGGATTATCTTTTAAGCTCACATGCAATAAGTCCAGTACACCTTTCTGGCCGCTTGTTGAAATTATTATCTAGTAGTGTGCGCATTCTAACAGCCAAAATTCAGAGTATGTATGTTTTTTTCTTCTTCTTGGACACCTGCCGAGCCAGAACTCTTCCCCTGGCGTTCCCAAGCCTTTTTTGCCATTTACTGAATCTGTTTGGAACATTTCAGAGTAAGGTGCAAAGTGCATTTTTAGGTTTGCGCCAACCAATTCAATGCTTTTACTAAGATTTGGTGTACAAGTAGAAACTGAGCAGATGAAAAATGTTCAGTGGGTGCATCTTTCACAGCACTACTCCCACCTATTGGGCATTGTCACAGGAGAATTGACAAACCCGGGAAATTTCAGAGCCACAGGCTTTATTTTGGAGATGTCCTTCTCCTAGGTAGATTAGCAACCAATATTAAAGAACTTTTACATACCCATGAGGTTGGCTATCCCGTGCCAGACCCCAAACCGACACCCAAACGCCCCATAGATTGATTAAATATCATTTCGGTGCCCGACGCAGAGCAGTTCATACACATGTACATACATAAAAAAGAAAAGGATATGTAATTTAGAAAAAACAAGAGAT
>NC_068985.1:57682659-57683833 GCF_001194135.2 Octopus bimaculoides | reverse complement strand
TATATATATATATATATATCGCCGACGACCCGACCCTGCAACAGTCAGTACTGGATTACATCTAACCAGTATCACTCAACAGTGACCAGACAGTAGCACTCAAGAGCCCATAATACATACATATACAGAAACATAAATACATATATTGTAAGAGTGTGTAAAAAAAAGTGAGAGAGAGAGAGAGAGAGAGAATGAATTAAAGAGACTTTATGGCTGTGTCTGTGTATTAGTACATTTCAAAGTGATACCGATGGGTGACTAGATCTAGATATGTTGTAATGGAACTCAAACATTCATTCGATGCCGGATTCTTTTATTTATGACCTTCGCTTTTTAATTCACATACATGTAGATGCAGCCAGTCACTTCTAGATGGCATCTCTTCATTATAATGTTAAATTCACTTCCTCGTCCATTTTGTCCTCACACTTGAATTTTTTATATATTTATTTATGTATTCGATGTTCATATTTGACGTCTCGATAAAACAGTTCCTTCTTGTTCTTAGCACACATTGAAGATTTACTCAATGTAACAAACCTTTAGAAAAATTGGAAAAGTACAGTTTAAGCATCAGTGAGCTCTTCTCTAATTTTGAATATCGTTTGTTCTTTTTACACAAATACTATTATTGTTGTTATTGTCGTAGTTACTGTTGTTGTTATGATTATTATTATTATTATTATTATTATTATTATTAGTAGTAGTAGTAGTAGTAGTAGTAGTAGTAGTAGTAGTAGTAGTAGTAGTAGTAGTTTTATTATTATTACCATTATCACTATTATTATTGCTGTTAGTACTACTACTACTACTACTACTACTACTACTACTACTACTACTACTACTATTACGAAGATGATATTATGGAATATCACGGTTTGTTCACATTTAGAGTGTTGGTGAAAGCTTACAACTTTTGTTTGTTTGATTCATTTTCTCTCCACTAAGGATGATTGATGGGAAAACAGGATATATAAAACAGTATATAAAAACTTCATAAAGACTATATATAACAAAATACACGCACATTTAACGAAAACTAAACCGCCTGCTGTTTGAACAGAGACTGGAGATATAGGCGTGTATGAGTGCGTGTGTGTGCTCATGTTTCTTGTTTATACGTGTGTCTATGTACACACATGTATGTGTGCATATATATATATATATATATATA
>NC_068985.1:57679674-57680228 GCF_001194135.2 Octopus bimaculoides | reverse complement strand
TATATATATATATATATGTGTGTGTACTTATATGTCTATATATATTTGCCTACATAATTGCCTACTAGCAAATATACTCACTTATTTATATTCTGTGAGTGCTTGGGTATCACTACCTTCTACGTATATTTCTTATTCATTACCGGAGAAGTTTCATTTATGAGAGCGTACTCCTCCACTTGTCTGAGTGATGGGTCCTTCGGATAAATGTGTAAGTCAAGTCGACTTCGTGTGCCTGTTGGTAAAGTATGGGGAACTGTTCTTTGTTATCATATTGCTTCAAGAGTTCATTTAATCTCCGCAATATTTCTAGTTGTTTCTTCAATGTATGCCGTGTCTTTGTAAGAGAAAGAGAGAGAGAAGGTGCGTGTTGCTGTGTGTGTAGCAAAGAGAGAAAGAGAGAGAGAGAGAGAGAGAGAGAGAGAGAGAGAGAGAGAGAGAGCAAGAATGTTGGCGTAAATTTTACTTACATGCAAAAAGAAATTGTTATGAGGACACACCCCTTCACTCAGTGACTGACTTTTCGTCTCTCCCTCATACGCACAAATATAAAA
>NC_068985.1:57673984-57676484 GCF_001194135.2 Octopus bimaculoides | reverse complement strand
AACTTTTATTAATTGCCCTTACCACAAATACCATGATGGTGCACTACTATCATAATTAAATGGTTTGTTGTTTGTTTGTGGTGGCGAGGATGTTACCAGGAGTGTGTTTTGTCAAATTATTTTAAAAACATTAATACTTTCCTTAGTGCATTCGATGCACTGGTAGGATGGAACGGACTTATACTCAAACGAAATACCTGGCCCGAGTGGTTACAACAGAGTGGAAACCACTAAAGCCACCCAAGGTTCAGGTTCTGAAACCGCCGATGGATTTCATTTACCAACCAGATAAGGAAATCGTCGCTTCCTCTATGCTTCCCCACAGTATGCGTAACATAAAATTTACTTTCTCACACCTACAGGATGATTCAAAAGTCTACATATATATAGAAAATATTAATTTTTTTATAAGAAGCAGTTTATGAGATCCCCTAGATCCTTTGATTTGACCCCATTTGATTTCTATCTTTGGGGGCATTTGAAAGGCATGGTGTATCGGGGAAAGATAAAAGACATAAATCATTTGAAGGAACACATCACCAACTCATTTGCACAAGTATCACCAGATGTACTATTACGAGTTCACAGTGAGTGGGGTAAACGTATTGCAATGTGTATTCAAAACAATGGTAACCATATAGAGCCTGTTAAATGAGAAAAAAAAGCAGTTCTTATAAACTGTTTCTTATAAAAAGATAAATTATTCCTATGTATGGCGACTTTTGAATCACTCTGTAGTTCAACAGCTCTAACTTGCACCATTGTTGCCGTTAGTAGATTCCAGTTCGTCAAAAGAATTTGTATTATCTTTCTGATTTGAGGGCAACTTTACTCCTGCAGCTACTAGTCGTGGAGGGGAGAGTAATATGGCATTGCACTGACGAAAATACATACCTCATACATGTGTGATGGGAAGGGTGTATTGGTATACATGGCTTACACCCTTTCTTTTAAACATCTATTGAAAACATGACTTTGTATTGATTTAATCATTTTAAATTAGGTTTTCTCATATCTTCGTATCCAAGAAATTCATTTGGTTTTAGGCGAGAAAGTCCTCAAAGTAATTTCATCAACCTTTCTGAGACCATACAAGCTTTCATGTTGAGAAATAAAACTCAACATTCCAAAGTGTATTTATACGACTCTATCTGTAGACATAATCTTTTACATTAACAACAATAGATACATCTGTTTTCACAAAAGACATAAAACAATTGTATATATACACGGAGAAAATGAATGACCACTTAAGTACAAAATGTTACAAGTAACAATCACTTCTAAAAGCATTTACATTCTCTTCTACAAATGAAACACAAAATAAAGAAATCCACAAAATTCAATAAGCGTTAATGAAAATGGATATATGTTCAAAGAGATTAGTAAACCGATATATTGATTAATACATACAGAAATACAATGCAGCAATACAAGAGAATATACTCCACTACGAACTAAAATGCATAAATTACAAACAAATTATAAGAACCAAATGCGTGCCAGATATAGAACAGATGAAACCATAATAAAAAATCTCATAAACACAAAATAAGCCACACCAAAATATATCCTGAGATAAGCAGTATATTATATAAGGCAATAAGATCTAACACGTCCTTATTAACTAGCACCTCAACCATGTAGACCTGAGAATGACCAACGTAATTGATAAGTTTTCAATGAGAACCGGCAATCTTCACATTTTCAACAGTTACATACACCAGATTTATACAACACTCTCTCATAGACTCATCAGGCATTTTAAACAAGAAACCTTTGCAGCACAATATATCAAACACCATATAAAAAAGGAACATAGAAAAATTTGCAGAATATACATCCATACGTAATAGACTTACCGTAGGTAGTAGGCGATTGATTACAAAATCAATATTAAGAATGCACCAAATATTTACCACTGGCATGCAATATACAAGCATTGCAATGCAAATCGAATGACGTAGAATGAAGGCTCGAGCAGTCAGGTATTATCAGAAAAGTCTGTGGAAACAGAAGTCCACTATTATAGAGCCAAAAAGTTTAACATTCTAAAGCGATAGATGAAATAGCTCTGAAACATTAATAAAAATGTATTCGAGAACTTTATCACAAGAAATAAACTGTATTTGAAATACAAACACAAGAAAATTAAGGAAAACAATTGTTTTTTTTTATATATATATAATACCTACACGCACTTCCACACTGGCACCAAGACTCACACACACTCATATTCTTCGCTCATCTTTCTTTTCATTTTCTAGCGCATTCCCTCGATTTTTAAGCGTTCAGCTAATATATTTGGTAAAATTTACCATTGCAGTATTGTCTTCTTTTTGTACTTAAACATTATAATAATGATAATAATAATAATAATAATAATAATAATAATAATAGTAGTAGTAGTAGTAGTAGTAGTAGTAGTAGTAGTAGTAGTAGGAGGAGGAGGAGGAGGAGGAGGAGGTGGATTAATAAGGATTATTACGTAGTAGCATTA
>NC_068985.1:57672773-57673777 GCF_001194135.2 Octopus bimaculoides | reverse complement strand
CAACTGTTGCAATTTTAACCTTAAGACGATACTGCTGCAGTTTCTTCAGGGACTTCACTTTAATATCTTTTGAATTAATTGCGTGTAGTGTATATATATATATATATATATTATATCAAATTATATTATATTAGGATAGTCAGAAGAATATAAGTAGGAGAATAATGTTAACAACCCATCTTTTTCCACTGGATATGAATGTTGGTCAGTACTTCCATGAGGTTACAGGTTTTTAAGAAGTACTGACCAACATCCATATTCTGTGGTAGAAGGTTAGTTGTGAACATTATTCTCCTGCCTATATTCTTCTAATTACTTTTACTCATGAATTCTTCTATTTTGTTCCTTATAAACTGTGAATTTTATTCCTTGTAGACTGTAAATCTTCGCCGTCTAAAATACTCATACCTTGTCTCTGATGATGAAATATCCAGAGCAGGGACGTGATCATATATCACTAGGGTATCTCGGAAACGTCTGTAAGACTTCAAATTCACCTTACTCTAATTAAATTATTCTAAATGATTTGAGATACTCGTTCTGCCTTGGTTTTGAATTTTCCTCTACTATAATATGTACTTGCTATAATGGAATCTTAACACGCATCCCTAGATTCAACCTTAGCTGTGAACGTCCACCAACTGTAACACTTACTCAGCGTAAATATTCGTTTAGATCACAAGTGATTTAAATCTAAACCCCTCACATTATTATATATATATATATATATATCATTATAAATATACAGGGATTAGCAATTGAGTTGCTTCTCCAACATACTGAAAATTTAGAAATAGCAGTCAAAGAACTACTGATTCCAAACTACAAATTTTCTCTAAAGTGGATGGCGATATTTATGGCACACATAGAACAAAAAACCGGAGGGAAAAGCGTAAACAAGCCAAGCTTTTAGTTAATTGGATACGAATCGTTTCATGGTTAAGTGAATAGAAATTTCACTATTCCAATCTTCAGCCTCAATATTCTGATAAATTTGAAAGTGT
>NC_068985.1:57670776-57671892 GCF_001194135.2 Octopus bimaculoides | reverse complement strand
ACACACACACACACACAAACACACAAGAAGCTGTGTGGTGAATAGCTATGTACGTATGTATCATCTCTGTGTGTCTTTCTGTTTATGCTTGTCTTCCTTCCACTTGATAGCTGATGTTAGTGCGTTTTCGTTCCCGTAACTTAACTATTCGGCAAAAGAGACCGATATGATATGTACCAGGGTTATAATCAATACTGGTTTGATCTAATCGACAAAAAATTCTTCAAGGTGGTGCCCTAGCATGGCTGCAATCTCACTGCTGGAACATGTAAAAGATAAAAGATGTATACCACCGAATCACTTTCGATTTCTCCAAACTCAGTAAATTTGGAAAACTTAAACCCTAGGGCTTAAATTGCTAGAATAAAATGAAGACTGGTTGGATTATGTATGTTCTCTGAATCAAAATTCCGAGGAAAACAATTCCTGCTCATACACATCATTTGTTTCACTTCATATTTCAAATGACTGCGGTACAAGCTATGCAGTGTATAGTTCATGTAAAGCTCAGTCCGTTTAACAATCACCACTAGTGCATATTGCTCTCCAAATTTCTAGTTGTTTTTCCCATGCTAACTTCATTGAAGTGGCAGCAAGTTTCAAAATTCAAGTTGCCATCCGCATGCTAACTTCACTGAAGGAGAGAGTAAACCTGACGAATTCAACAGCAGTGATGATCACATAATCGACGAAATGGAAGATAATGACAACTACAGGTCTCTCTATATATGTATGTCTGTATGTGTGTATGTATATATATATATATATACATACATACAAAGAGAGAGAGAGAGAGATATGCAAAATGTTGTTGGGTTATGTGTACGAGCTTGTGCCCGGAAGATGCGCGCGTGTGTCAACGAAAATATAGGTTACTATGTGCAAAAAATGAAGAACTTTCAGCATAAATAGCTGTAACGTCCTACGACTTTCATCTAATTGCGATCCACAGTAAAACTAATTGTATTCCAGGGGCATTGACATTTCTAAACACTTAATCACACACACACACACACACACACATACACACACACACACACACACACATACACACAAACACACACACACACATATACACACACACAAACACATGCACACATACATATATATGTATAT
>NC_068985.1:57661042-57669264 GCF_001194135.2 Octopus bimaculoides | reverse complement strand
TATCTATCTATCTATCTATCTATCTATCTATCTATCTATCCATCTATCTATGTCTATATATGTGCAACTAAAATTGATAATCATTATTAGGTAATACATCAACTCGTCAGAGAGAAAGAGATTGAATTTCCGCGTCGTCAATCGAATGCTATTTAAAAATATCTGAAAAAGATGTTGTCTAAAACGTTACTGGCATAGATATGCTTTGGAAAATCCTTGTTCTTAAAAGTTTGAAGAAATAATATACATCCGTGGTAAAATCCTCTGCGGTAATCCATAATTCTGTTCTCTTCAATATGTGATCCATAAATGCAGAAAATAAAAGTAGTTAATTTCTTGCCTTTTATAGTTGTGTATACAAAACTGGGAGATATTATTGTTATATTTTATGCAAATGTAAACATAGCCGTTTACTGACCACATACTGACCAAATATAGAGTAAATTAACGTAATATTTAAATTATTATATTTAAAATCAGTTTGTTGTACGTTACAGGTGTACAGGTTCAAATTTTAAGAAGATATATATTGCTGGCATTCATCCAATGGATAATTTATATTATGTGGATGTGTGTATACTCAATATAATTCAAATTTAATTTTCTTTTTTCCTACTTGTAACAATCCTACTATTATTATGATGCCACTATACGAAAAATAAGAAGACTAAGATATTAATATGACTCTTTACTTATGATTTCTTACAGTGTTGAAAAGTTTTATAAAACCTATGTCTACATGTGGGTAATGTCCACTACTGCAGATATATATATATATATATATATATATATATATATATATATATATATATATATATATATATATACGTCTGTACATCCTGTATGACTTTATGACTGATTCTACACCTGAAATTCCAGGCTCATGGAGACCGTACGTAAATGAGTGAGAATTTCTCACATCCGCATAACCGTTACATAATGTTCATGCAGACACTGTGCGACATTTTATAACAAGGCCGGGCCCTTGAATTTCAGGTACGATCCATTGGATCGATCTGCAACATTATACACAGTTTCTACAGATTAGTTTCACTTATAATGTATGGTTTGGCTCATGTTTGTAAAAAGGTACACTTGTTCAAGCTGCTGTGAACCGAATACATGATTGAGACGTTATCATCATGTAGTGATCTTCTTTTTCCTGCAATCATACCGCAATAATTATGAAATAATTTGTAGTAATAAATTCAAAACGCCATGTGTATCATCGTAATGACAGGTAAAATTTGTTATGGTATTTGTCCTGAGCTAATATCTCATATGAATGTTCGGTGTCTATAAACATAAAATAGATCAAAGGCAGAGGAAAACCGTCTGAGCAGCTGCCAATGAGAATGAGCCAGACATACATATTACATTTTTTTGCCTCCTATTGTTTTTTAACACTGCGCATCCATGTAATATATTATCTTAGAAAGAATGCAGCATCAAGTTACCCTATTTCGATGTATCTAACATTAAATATGATACACAAATAACTGTTATTTACCATATATCATATGTTACTTCAGCGTATATCTCCAGTCTGGGCAGCATGAAGCGTTTCTACTGACATAAACGTCTAGCTATACGCTGCAATGTTTCTGCCATCGGTCTGTATAATAATGGAAACACGGATAATCTCAAAAACGGTGGCCAAGAAACTACACTCATCCCAACAAATATCTGAAGGTTAGATTATCTAATTCACTTTATGAGATAGAATTTACAAATGAGGAAATCCATCTGCGTACCGTAACCAAGAGATTATGGCTGCTACGTCGGTTGTGCCTAACGTACTATACTTGGCAAAAGCCAACTCTTTGTAAACAAAGGCTAAAATGACTTGGTTAGCAAGGCTAGAAAATCGGGAAAAAGCCGGCTAAAGTTTAACCTAAATTCATACATTTAAAGGAGTTACATCGAAAGATATCTTAACATAACTTTCTATCTAGGACTATTATACAAAAAAACTTAGTCTCATTTTTCGGTGGAATTGCAATAATAATTGAATGTTATTTTCAAAACAATATCATTTTCTCTTCATATAAGCCGCTTACTGGCAGAATCTTTAACATGAAGGGCAAAATGCTTAGCGGTGTATTGTCTGTCTTTACGTTTTAGTGCAAATGTCACCGAAGTTGAATTTGCCTTTCATCGTTTCGGGCTCGATAAAATAAGTACCAGTTGAACACCACGGTTGACATAATCGGCTTATCTTCATCCCTGTATTAGCTGATATATGTGTGTGCTTGCCTATACGTATCAACATACGTACGTTTGTATGCATGTATATATGTATGTATGCATGTATGTATGTATGTATATATGTATGTGCGTATGCATGTATGTATGTATGTTTCAAAAGAAGAGGACATTCGGAGAGATTGCTCAAACAAAGTAGTCATTAAGTACTGTTTTGTTTTTAATGTTGTGTTTCTACTTGTTTATGATTATGTTATACATCTCATCATATTCATAAAAAAGCTATTGTGTCTGTTTTGTTCGGAAATATTTCCTCTGCACCACCGCCTCCACCACCACCACTATTAAAATCATCACATCACCATCAGTATAAATGCTAATGGCAGTTTTATTGCAGAGATATATTCTTGTTGCTTCATTGTATAGATATTTGGGCAAAATTAATAGATATAATTTGTAAATGAACGAAACTGACTGCAGCCAAAAACCTGTACATTTGCCAACAATTTGCAAATAATGTACGCCTTACTTGTATTATCTCTTCTATTTGAAAATAAATATTTTTCATACGTGGAAACATCCTTGTCGTATTTCTAAACAAAAATCCTTCTTAGAATTCATTGTATAAACTATTCAAGACACAAAAATATTATATTGTATTTTTCTTCTTAAGTAGGCACTTAATAACTTTCAGAAGAGCAAGAAATAGCAGTGAATCATTTATTCAATGATACATGGAGAACAATCTAACTACACATTTAACATCTTTTTTAAGTGTATAATTCATATGTATTGCTTATATTTTTCAAAAATTGATAAGACAAAATGGCCGCCAATTTCTGATTTTATTGGTGAATTGTAATTTTTAATTTTTTTCGGTTCCATATTTTCTGTCTGTACTAAGCTCTTTAGATGTTCCAGCATTTACTTTGCCATGTAATGCAAGCACAACAATTTTCATTATATAATTTAGACAGAATAAGATACCTTCACTTTATCATACACTCCCTATCTAATAAGATTTATGCCCAACTAAAATATTTACCAGGCAATATTTGCAAGCTACACATGGTCTGGAGAGAATGGAAGTAATGCAGTGAAGGTTTGCAACAAAATGAATAATCGACAACGAAAAATTAGATAGTTGATAGAGTATGCTTGTTGTTATTTAATTTTAGATCTTGCTACATTGAGAACACTGATGACCAACCGTGTTCTGGATATGACTATCACATCATATTTCAAGAATAGTGAGTTTTACCATTAAATCATTTGTAGGATCTCCTCCTTTGGTTCATTTTATAATAGAGCGCAATGTGTTCTGAGTGAGAGGTTGATACTGCTTCTAGTAGTTTTAAATAGCCACGTAGAATTCGTTAATTGTCTTGTGTTTGTAGTATAACCTGAAGGGCCTCGAAAAGCAAAATTGATTTCAGCGGTAAAATATGTTTGATAGTAGTTTGTAACAGAAGAGAATTGTTAGTTTTGCTGTTTATATTTCGGGCTACTCGCTGGTTAGATCAGCCGGATTATTGATGGAACCTAGAATTTTAGTATTTAAATTGAAAGCAAATGCAGCTCTTAATAACAACTTGGATTTCATCATGCTTGTAGGATTAATTATGTGGGGGGGGGGTGCGTGTGTCTGTGTGTGTGTGCGTGTGTGTGTGCGTGTGTGTGTGTGTGTGTGTCCCCACGTGCGTGCGTGTGTGTGAAAAGATATTCACTGATGTTGAAGTTAGGAAATATTAAGGAGTATCAATATTAAGATATTCATATTACAAAATTATAGATAGGCAGAAATGCTGAGACATTGGGTAAAATACTTTTCAGCTTGATTCCATTTTGCGGCGTTCTAATTTGGAACACTTTCCTCCCCCATTTTCACCTATGAGCGTTTATATTTGTATAGATCCTCCTGAGATAATTGTCAATGTACTTTTCTACTCTACGCACAAGATCCAAAAATTTTGAGGAGGGGCCAGTCGATTAGATCGACCCCAGTACGCAACTTGTACTTAAGTTATCGACCCCGAAAGGATGACAGACACAGTTGACCTCGGCGGAATTTCAATTCGGAACGTAAAGACAGACGAAATACCGCTAAGCATTTCGCCCGGCGTGCTAAATGTCTGCCAGTGCGCTGCCTTGTATTATCGTCAATGTAATTACTTTGACGCCATTGAAATAAATACCTCTCATTCCTTTATTTACTTAATTCGACTAATTGTACCAGAATTGTAAAAAGTCCAATGGTAGAATGTTACAACTAAATTATTACATCGACACATCATGTTTTTTTGTGAGATGAGATTTAGACCTCTCCTGTCCCCGCAAATGTGCGTTTTTGTTGTGGTGTTAGTGGTGAATTTCCTCTCGATCGACTGAATTGCTTATTCTTCAATTAACATCACTGAAACTGAGACATCCACAGAAATGTGTACCCTTAAAGTCATTCCCAGGCAGAATCACATAGTGTATGGCAAGGTTGTACCATTTGAATTATGCATGCAAACAATAGTACGAGCTTTTAAATAGATTCTGCCAACCTAATTTCATGTACAAGGTATGAGTCTAACAGAGAAAATGTCATTCATACAAGATACCAGGCTATGAGATTGAACCTGAAACTTCATGACTGGAAAATGAATTTCTTAACCATTAGACCATGCTTCGTCTTTGTATTCAGTGTGATAAACGTTTATTACGAAGTATCAAATAAAAGCGGTGACCAGGCAGAATCGTTATTGCAGCGGACAAAATGGTCGGTGACAATTCTTCTGGCTCTTTACCTTCTGAGTTCACATAACTACCAGTCAAATACTGAAGTTGATGTAATTGAATTGCCTCCTTCCTCACAAATTGCTGGCCTGATACCAACACTTTAAACCATTGTTAAATATGAGTTATTATTTAACACCAAACAAGATGAAATATATTTTAGGAAAATTATTATAGATGAGTAATGGATAGTAAAAGTGGGTAGAATGCCAGACAAAAGTTTGCCACTATACCTAGGTTGCTGGATTTACATTCGGCGTTCAATTCCTGCGTATGTTGGTTTGTCTATCCTCACAACTAATCCTCTCTTGTTCCCTCTAATCGACGACACGATCCTGAATATGCTTAACTATTCCCCTACATTAAAAACATCAGCACTGCTATGGTTCCAATCATAATACACATTACAGCAGCAACAAAGAGTAAGGGTAGTAGAAGTAGTGTCTATTTTTTGACATTGAATGTCTTGTTCATCCGAAATTATATATTGCTATTTTAAAGCTTCTGCAAAACACACCCCCAGGATATGTGAGTGTATGTGGCTTTTATTAGAACAGTCGGTTTCCGGAGAGTTTGACTGTCAAGATTGAATGAATGATCTTTTTACGTTTCGCGATAGTATTAAATATTTAATTAAATCAAAAACTAAGAAGAAATCAAGATTATCATCGAAGTGGCTTATAAGAAGAGGGTTTGAATTTTAGTGTTGTAGAATACATCACTAACTGGTGTTGTGAATGCAATAGAATGTTAAGCCACTACATTGTGAAATCACACTTTGTTTTCTGAAGCGTGAATACGGATATACACAAGTTGTGTGTACTTGCATGACTGATCTTTGCAGCACGCATATATTCATCTCGGGCAGTCATAAACCGACGCATGTACCAAGAGAAAGGGCATATCGATATGCATATGCATTTAACTATGTAAAAAAACACGCACACACACACGCACTCAGGCACACGCACCCACATACAAAAACACATATACCCACAGAATGACACAATCACACACATTTATATAAGCATATTCAGAAAGAGAGAGAGAAAGACTGAGTGAGAGAGACATTATATATGACTATATTAAATATACACATATACAAGATTCATACATGCATATATATATGAGGGAGAGTCCAAAATTATACACACTCTTGTTTTTCAATGTCTTTACAGAAAAGCAAGGGATAAGCAAGTACATCATTTTCCTACATAATTTCATTCCCTTTCAATGCACTTGATCCATTGGTCCAGCAGGGAACAGATTTGCGTATTCCCTCCAAGAAGATTTTCGGTTGGTCGTGCAATCATTTATGCACCGCTTTCTTCACACCTTCATCCGTAAGAAATCAACGACATCGTAAACCATCTTTGAGCAGTCCAGAGATATAATAGTCGGAAGGGGTGAGATGTGGGCTGTTGGTAGGGTGTTCCAGCACTCTGATAATGTTGATAGTAATTACTAACGTAAACAAAAAGAAAACACAAACTTAATTAATTGGTTAATGCTTTCAACGGTCTAGGCGGCTGTGTGCAAGTGTGCATTGTCATGCAACAACAAAACTCTCTTCGACGATAGGCTTCGGCGTTTGGCGGGAATTGCTTGCTTCAGTTTGTTGGCCAGCAAAGCACTGTATTTTGCACTATTCATCGTACACACCTTTTCTAGAGAAAGTGGATCACTGCTCTTTGTTTTTCTTGGGTGCACATTGCTAGTGGAACGGCTACGTTTGCACTGTAAAGCCAAAAGTAAAATGACGCGATCAGGCTCAAACTTTGATAACGTGGCCACAATAAAACCAACTATAAACACGCATGCGCAGAAGGCAGTATGACAATAATAAAGATATATTATGGTGGAAGTGCAGATAATTTTTGACTTCCCCTCATATAAATACATATATATATGTGTGTGTGTTGTGTGTGTGTGTGTGTGTGTGTGTGTGTGTGTGTGTGTGTGTGTGTGTGTGTGTGTGTGTGTGTGTGTGGGTGTGTGTGTATGTAAACATACTTTTATATGAATGTATATACGCATATACATTTATATACACTTCGGCATGTGGTTGGGTGATGGCAAGCATTCTATGATAATAGCCTTCACATTAAAATCTACGTAAGAGAAGCAACAGAATTGGAGATAGTGTGATTAGGGGTCAGTTCACATGATGCGAACAGAGTGAGATAAGATGTAATCGGTTTAGGAAAGAGAGGCGGTAGAGTTGCAAAAGACGTATTTTGTGGTATTGTGAGGTCGAAAATATCCAAGAAGTTACAGATAGATTGAAAATAATAGAGGTGAAATCTGAAGCCGAGTGAAAAAACAAAATTAACCAGAACATTGAGGGAGTGATCTGTTTATAGGTATGTCAGGTAGCGCCAATACAGTCGTTGTTACTTTGGTCGAATATCTTTGTTTTGAGGCTTTAAAACTGGGTGAAGGCCTGGACTGCAAGAAAGTCACCAAACAGGTTGAAATATATTTCAAACTGCCTGTATTTTAGATTCTTCACTTTATTGATCCATCACCAGGATGTACTATTGTTCAATTATATTTGTTTCAACTAATAATTATATTTTTAATGATGAGACATCTTCATAAATCCGTCTTCACTCTATTTTGTTGGCTTTAAAATCTGACATACAATGTAGTTAGAAAATAAGAAATTTCGTGAAGGTCGAAGATCAAATCGTTCACAATGAAGTGTAGATATAAAATTTAATAAAAATGTTTCATCTCTAGAGATGAGGTTAATAGTTTGGCTAGTCATAATTGTATTAATAACACATCGCAGACAGTTAGACAGTTTATCAATATCGAATCTTCAATAAAATTTGATATACTGTTCTTTGGTCTTTTAAATTCTCATGAACCTTGAAATGATCATAAAGTAGAGACATAATAATCATCGGTCTAATCAACGTAGATGTAATTGTTACCGAATACGGCAATGACTCATGAGCTTGTAGATGTTGCGACTACCAAAATATAGTTGTTGGTATTTAGCCCATTACAAATCTTGATTAACATCACCTGTGATCAAAGGCGCTAATTCCAGACGCTAGAATATATTACCATTATTATTATTATTATTATTATTATTATTATTATTATTATTATTATTATTATTATTATTATTATTATTGTTCAGTAGTTTTATTTTTATAACGTGCTTCCACTTCACTACCGAGCGCAGCTCTGTGCGCCTTGGGTATGTGCTGTGGTTCGCTGTGGTG
>NC_068985.1:57654169-57657946 GCF_001194135.2 Octopus bimaculoides | reverse complement strand
ACTACTTCTGCTCATGATCAGAGATGCACATATCGTCAGCCACCAAGGACATGCTCAACTGGTTAAGGTCAAATAACTGGCAAGCAAATCTGTGGTATTATGCAGAATATTTGCTGTAGCCCATCTTTTATACCAAGACAAAACAATGTACATGATAACACTTCCAATCAATAAAGATCAGAAGCGATGAGAGCCACTGCCTGGTACTGCATCCGGGCATTATTATTATTATTGTTATTATTATTATTATTATTATTATTATTATTATTATTATTATTATTATTATTGGAGAGGTCATTCGCTCTTGGTGTTCAGGGAAATCTCTGGCTGTGGGGTTCCCCGATTATCCCTAGAGGTCATCCTGTATCAGAAGGGCTACATCCTCCAACCCCGCCTATATTTTGAGTAGCCCATCCTACTCAAAGCTTCTCTCATTAAGGTTTTTTTTAAGGATGATGAAACACCTATGTTTCCAAATGTGAAATATTAAAACCCCCCAAAATTCCTCTCAACACATAGCTATGATGCTCCTCCACTACTCCTGCTCATAATCAGAGATGCATATATCATCAGCCACCAAGAGACATGCTGTAGCCCATTTTTTAAGACAAAAAAAGGACATGATAACACTTTCAATTAGTTAAGATCAGATGCCATGAGTGCCAGTGTTTTGTAAGGCATAGAATGTCCTTAGGCGCTCACAACCCTCTACCAGTCGGACAATTGGATGGTGGATGTTCCGCTTTAAAATTTATACGGGATTTGTGGTGGGACAGTGCGACGACGTTCTCGGGGAGACTTTGGGCGCCGACGAGAGCGGAGGACTTACCAGTCGGGAAATATGATGGATAATTTCGAGATGTCCTTGGCCAGGGAGAAGAACCACCATGTTCAATTCATTGTAGGTTGACCAGATATTTCCCACTGTTATGTGGCCCTGATACCGTAAATATTGAATTTCTGAGTTATATTGATCAAGCAATACTTGTCAAGTTGTCCACCTATTTTATTATATTGAATCACATCTATTTATTTATCTAAGAACGATACATATATCTTGGGTTATATATGTCTAAATGACCAACATATGTAAGTTTTAGGTATTTATCAAAAACATATATATATATACATAAACACATATGTATGTATTTGTGTGTGTACATACATGTACGTATATATATATATATATATATAGACACGCATGCATATATATATGATTATATACATATATACATATATGTATACGCACACATACAGAGAGAAATATGTTTCTTTGTATCCTTTTATTCTTTTACACTTTTCAGCCATGTCACTGTGGCCACGCTGGAACACCGCATATAGTTCAAAATAATCGACCCCAGGACATATTTTTTGTAAGCCTAGTACTTATTCTTTCGGTCACTTATGCCGAACCCCTAAGTTACGTGAACGGAAACACACAAACATCGGCTGTCAAGCGATGGTGGAGGGACAAACACACACACACATACATACATGTATATGCGTTTATTTCAGTTTCAGTTTCAGTTTCCGTCTACCAAATCCACTAAGAAGGCTTTGGTCAGCTATAGTAGAAGACACTCGCCCAAGTTGCCACTCAGTGAGTTTGAACCCGTTACCATGTGGTTGTGAAGCAAGCTTCTTACCACACAGTCACGCCTGCTCTTGTAGAATATGCATATATACATGACTAATGATGTGTGCGTGCGTCTATGTGGGTGATGAGTGTATGCGTACGTGTGTGTGTGTGTGTGTGTGTTTGCTCGTGCCTACAACTTTAGTATAGTACAAATGATTCATTAATTAGTGGGACACACGCTCACACACACATATGCACATATAGCAACTTATACACGGTGCGTTCTCTTTCCATTCTGTATGTGCGCAAACATTCCAATACCTGTATTACATACAGATATATGCATGTATTATACGCTACGTATGAATTGATATAACGTTTTTGATTTATAATCACAAATATATTTTTTGCTTCCTTAAATATATGAAACGAAATAATATTTGTTTATCTATTGATGTTCAGATGAGCAATAAATATTATCTCCTTAATAGCATATGTATACATCTGTTCATGGAACGATGCACATGTGTTTTTTTTAATTTTTATCCTCTTAAATATTATAACTCACTCAAATGACAGATACATATTTACATATATTGCGTTACTTGTAAATAAAGACACACCTACATATAGCTAATAATGCATATACTTACGGGGATTATGCATATTCGTGTATGAGTGTCTAAATATATGAACTATATTTCAGGACAAACGTGAAGTATATAAAAAATTACTGTACTGACTAGTTCGTTTATTTTAACGAAGGAAGATCTGGGTATTTCTAACTTATATTGATCCTTATTCGATTACACGTTTATAGTACGCCAGTATGCTCACTTCTACTCACATTGATAAAACATTTGTCAGCATCAAATCTTAGTCTTCTATACGGAGGAGTATGCATGCATCACTGTACGGCATCGAAAGCGTTTTGAGAGCCAATCCATCTCTGAGGTTATTTTTAAGGTCAGTGGTTAATCTCTCTGCCTTTTTGATGGACTGCTCAGTTACGGAAAAGCGAACAAACTAACACTTATTTTCAAGAGGTGATGTAAGACACACATAAAAATAAAGACCTTCACACACAAAGGTGCCGGGTTCTAAAAAAAAAAAAAAACTACATCACTGAAATGTAGATAAAAGAAAATTCACAGTTGGAACTTATAAAAAGTTTTGTCAATTTTAAACTGTTACGCTTACAAACTGTATCTTTAATGTCCGCGTTAGCTGGTTGAATTCTTATCCGGAAAAGTCTAGCTGTTCCAGATTGTCACTTATGATTTTACCCACAAAATTAAGTGTACCAATCATTTTCGTTATGAGTGATAATTTATCATTTGGGTATAACGTCACGATCTTTTGAAGCAGTTGTCCACAGTTATCTTCTTACTATTTGATTTTAGAAAAGATCTAAACATCAGCAGGGGAGCTAAGCCTTCCCTGTGTCTTTTATTCATAGAATATTTTGTGCAAATCTGTAGTTTTGCGATTGCAAATGCTTTGCCTATGAATTGTAATGTGAAAAAGCGGTCACAAGTCAAAGAATGGCTGCTCTTCATGTCGATATAAGTGTCATTTTGAAGTATATGCATGTGTACGTGTGCGAGGGTACGTGTGTGTATCCGTCAGAGCAGTGTACAATTTTCAAATAGACTTTGTTTTCAGCGGCTATTTCTTCCCGACGAATTTTGGTACCACAGGTACTAAATCAACAGAAGCCCATAAAAAAGAACCGTTTTCCTTCTATAGTTTTCCATAAATACGTACGCAGTTAATCACGCACAAATATGGCTTCGCTATTCATACATTCTGTCGGTCCAAATTTCTTTAGAGATGATGCATGAATTGGAAGCCTTAATTGGTATGGCAACAAAGCTAATTCCTCTGGGTACATGACACTAGAATGATGGAAATCTTTCAAATACTAAGTCGTGTTTGCGTCGGAAAAAAATTAATTTGCGCGAATGGTGCTATTATTGCTCAATATTGAATTCACAGAAATAGCATCACTGAAAGTACGAAAACATATTTGTCTTGCTGAAAGTTCACCGAAACACGTCGCTAGCTTAAAGACAATTCATCTTAGAAACACACACACACGCGCACTTGTATGTATTTATATGCAGATAGGTATGTGTTATGTGTAGAGAGAGAGAGAGAGAGAGAGAGAGAGAGAGAGAGAGAGAGAGAGAGAGAGA
>NC_068985.1:57649069-57652726 GCF_001194135.2 Octopus bimaculoides | reverse complement strand
GAGAGGGAAGGTGTAAGCAGTATGCATGGACAAGGCTATAAAATGTATTAGAATGTAAAGGTTTCACTGGTCAGAGTAGTATCAGGTCATTTTACTACTATCAAAATGTTGAGGAATTAATGTTGAGGAATTACAACCCTAGGTATATGGGTCAAATATGTCTTTTTTCTTTTAGTCTGAATAGAGTAACAGTATAGTGGTACAGACAACAATAATACTTTAACCAATATTTTCACAATAAGAGGTATGTTAATAAAATAAATAAAATGAGATGTAATTATTTTCCACAAAAATCATGAAATAATGTCAGTATTGAATTCAGGGGCTCTGGATAGGGTGTAAAGTTTAAGGATATTAAGTATATTGGGTTTATGAAAACTATTTTGAATTATCTTAAAAAAATTATAGCTGAAGATAAGATAATGATACTATTTAGGAGACACATAGGTAAGCTTTATTTATATAATGTGAATAAAAAATAAAAATTATTATCGGATTTATATTAGTTTATAATAATGTGATTACTAAGGTTTAAGGGACTGAAAAAAGAAAGGATGTTAGGAAATAACAAGGATATTCAATACAGGAATCTGATGATTGATTTAAGTAGATTAGATGTTAAGGTGAGAGATCAGGAATATATGTTATAAAGGTTCAATTACCAATATAAATATGTGCTAATTGATAGTCCTAGATGACCATAATAGAAGTAAAGTACTATAATTTGATAACTTTAGTTACTTAATAAAGGCCTATTTTTTTTTTTTAATTTAAAAGTGCGAGTAGAGGAGTGTACACATGATACCCTAAGGTCTAATCTGTTATTGATTAGATTAGGATTATTTCTAAGTTTAAAAATTTCATATATTTCCATAGAACACAATTCACATCCATATCTATTATTTCTATAAGGTTGAGCTTTTCTTATAATTTCAATTTGTGGCAACCGACTTTACTCTGCCTGCTTCAGCTTTGTTACTGTTGTTACAGTCCGGATATTTATTGATCAGACAACGTATATGTATTCACTGCATTGTATTGAACAAAATGGTTATGCGGCCTGCGCTCGTCATTCTTTCAGTTATCTAGCCCGCTTTGAAAAATGTTTGGTGATCCTGAGTTAAAATGACGGTATCTGATACTGTTACCTTCATATCATTCAGAGCTGATGCAACTAATCAAGCAGTTTTAACATTATAGTCGACGTTCAAATATCTTTTATTTATTTCTATCTTTTACCGTTTACTTCTTTCAATCTCCAAACTGCAGCCATGCTGTTGCATTGAAGTGCTTTAGTTGAACAAATAGATCTCAGCACATTGTTTTATGCCTGGTTCTTATTCTGTCGGTTTTTTTTCTCCGTGAACCGCTACACTACATGGATGCAATCAAACTAATACCAGTTGGCAAGCGGTATTGAGGACAAACCGATAGACACACGCACACATGCACACGCACAGAGAAACCTATATATACATACGCACACACACACACACACACACACACACACGCACACACACACATTTATATATATAGAGAGAGAGAAGGACAGTCAGACAGAGTTGGTTACATGTGATCCAGAAAGCATTGACAATTTGACTAGAAATGATGACGCAAACACACATATATACATATGCATGCATATAACTTTTAACATAATTTGTTAATGAGCTGGGTAAACGGAAACTGTATAGAAGCCTGCTGGAATTCAAAGGTACAGGGTCAAAAGGTATTAAAAGGTACAGATGTAATTAAAATGATCAGGTTGATGCAAACAGACAGTTAATTAGTCTACTACCATAACAAAGAAGGCATCGATGAAGTGAAGTTCACTTTTGCTAGGTCATAGTATCCTACAAGATCGAAAAGGAAAAATGAGTAATTTGTGTAGATGTAATTTTTTCAGGAGATTTTGCTACTTCATCTGCACCCATGCAAACTATTCGACATCTACGAACACATTGCTTATAGTCACTATATATAGCGATGTAACATTATTGGATATACCAATTTTACATATTAAACACATTTCTGGAAGCTGGAACGTAAATATTAATGACTTGAGGGAATTCGTGTTTCTAATATATACTACATAATATACTACAAAGTATATTAAACGCTTTTATAAGTCAATATTTGTTCTAGAGTTTTAGCAGTGCTATTACATCACTTCTAGGTGTACTCGAATACGAAACATAGTAACAAAAACCTGGGTTGGCTATAATTTCCATACAAAATCTGCAGAAATGACCCTAACAACAAAATCCGGCATTACTTATACACTCAATTAACGTTAGAAAAGTACGTCAATTACAAAACTAATAATATATTAGTTTTAAACATTGGAAAATCAACTATTTATAGTTCAAGCGGAACAACTAATGAAAACCGTAGTTTAGTGAAGTTCCCTCGAAATTTCAGAGTAGTAGGGAAAAATGTATATGGAGGAAAACTAAAGAAATAATAGAAAGAGAATAATAAAAATCGACAGCAGCCATCATCTCCAGATAGTTCCCAAATTATAAATATTTGCTTAATGGTATAAGCATTAATAATTTATTTGCCACAACACACGCAGATTATTCTAACACTGAGACCGCAGTCTATTTAGGTTCAGAGTATTTTGAGTACAATGCATTTGAGGGCTTAGAAGAAAATACTTGAAATTTTCTATGATTAATTATTTTCTGTTTCTTCGACCCCTATATGCGGCATCAATCCTACCGGAGATTTTTCGCATTGCAACAGATTTTGGTTATGTTAGATAATTATACTTTGCTAAAAGCTAGATTGATTCATCTATTCTTTTAATCATTTCAGTCATTTGACTCTGGCCATGCTGGAGCACTGCCTTTTAATCGAACAAATCAACCCCATGACTTATTTTTGTAAGCTTAGTCATTATTCTATCGGTCTCTTCGTCGAACCGCTAAGTTACGGGTCCGTAAAAACACCAATTTTATACAAATACATATATACATACATATTTGAAATAGTGCTAAGTAGTGAACTGACAGAATTGTTAGCACACCGGCAGAATGCTTCGCGGCATTTCGTTTGTTTTTTCGTTCTAAGTACAAATCCCGCGTAGGTCGACCTGACCTTTCATCATTTTGGGGATCAATGAAATCAACTAACCCCCTGCCCCCAAATTTCTCGCCCTGTGTCAAAATTTTACACCAATATTTGAAATAGGTCACCGATAAAATATCAAGCAATTAAGCTTGATATGTTATACCTTTCCTGTGTTCTTCAGAGCTTACTGCATCCATGGAAGCCTTCAGAAACAGGTTAAAATTGTTTTGCTACAGACCTCTTTTGCATATAAATTAAATATGATATATAAAGATAAGCATTCTATAAAGTAAAAGCAGCATACATGATTTAGATAGAATATAACGGAGCAAGAATCCTTATGAAAATAGAAATTGCTGTACTTGGGATAGAAACTCATATTATCGATTTTATAAAATTACTTCTTAAGAACATATGAATATCTAAAGAGAAAAATAAAGATAAACATTCCTCTACAGATTTTTGTATCATTGAGCAAAGCCATATGTGTATACACACACACGCACAAACACACATGTATTTACATATACATATCTATGATGTATATATATATATATATATATATATATATTTATATATATA
>NC_068985.1:57647917-57648507 GCF_001194135.2 Octopus bimaculoides | reverse complement strand
ATATATATATATATATATATACATATATACCGCCTTCTAACATCACACCTAATCTAATTCACTATTTTGCATTTTTGAGCAAATTGCAAATTGTCTTCATATGTGGATTACATAATTGTGTTTAAGATATACGAAACAATAAATCTATTTTTATCCCTGAGAGCAATTTCATCAATACTGTCAATGAATGAGATGTTTCGTAATCAATAATTGTGTAAGTCCTTATATGATAATTGCAAACTTTATACATTACCTAGATTCTTCAGCCAACGCATAGAAGCTGATGCATAAAGATAGAAGAAAATCGGATTATTATAGAACAGAATATTTTCAGATCTATTTCAGTGTCTATTGCGTGATGCAATTGTCATAAGATTTATATTTATATATATTATGTAAAACAATCGTCACTTAGATATTTCATTGCCACGTTTTTTCCAGCATATTGTATCACATATCAAGACATATCGTCTATCATGGACTGCCATTATATTTGCTGAGTAATGTGAATGACTCTTTGAAATTAGTTAATCTATTCTTTCACTCATTCTCTCTTTCTTTCTCGTCATACATATATGTATAAATATATA
>NC_068985.1:57644524-57645450 GCF_001194135.2 Octopus bimaculoides | reverse complement strand
TGTGTGTGTGTGTGTGTGTGTGTGTGTGTGTGTGTGTGTGTGTATAAAACCGAAATTTATAGAAAACAAAAGACGAAGTTATGTGTATGACCTACAAGGAAGTGTATTAGTTTGACGCTCGAGGAAATGAAGTCGTTTACGTTTCGAGCCTACGCTTTTCAACATAGTGGTTTAAGAGAAAATAAAAAGAGAGAGAATCAAAAAAACTTCCTTGTAGATTTCAGTGGTCAAGCATATGCATGTATATACCGGCTGCAGTAGATAAAGTTTCGTCTATATAACGCAGAAATTAAAATAACACTGTCATCTCATTCTAACGGATATATTTACCAGAGTTACCTAAAAATATCTTGGAATACTAAAGAGTAAATTTATTCAATAAAATCGCCATTGGCTTCAACCTCGGCCTCCAGACAACTTAAGAATTCTTTGCAACTCTTCTGGACAACCTTCTTGTTTAAGCTGGTGAATGTTGCCATAATATTTGCCTTCAGTTCATCTTGGGCGTCCCAAACACAATAATGAATGGGGTTGAAATCTGGGGAGTTCGGTGGCTATATGTTAGGTGTGATGTAGGTATAACTGCCATCACTAGGGATGACTACAAATACCATGATGTCGACTATTGTTTGATTTTTATCACTCTTGGTACATGTCCTGATATTACACTGTCCTCAGATAGATACCTAAACAATCTGAAATGGAGCGTCCGGCATGAATGACAAGCAGTACAGTATGTCGTTTCCAAATTTCCGGCAGAGTGAATTAGCGTCATGGTGCTGTTTGTTTCACAGACGGTGCCCAAATGACTCTACCACACTGTGTAGCCGACAAGGTCAAATCCAAACAATGTGCATACGCAAAATAAAAAAATATAAATTGACGATAATTTAGCTATCGCAACCTGTTTATATATATATATATAT
>NC_068985.1:57642906-57643385 GCF_001194135.2 Octopus bimaculoides | reverse complement strand
ATATATATATATATATATATAAAGCCGTATCTCTGTAACTCTATGTATGTATATGCTCATGTATATATGCTTCTCAGAGTGCGTTCTAATAAATTGTTATATAGACGCAAATGAATATTGATTCAGAAATGTATTTACAGGTCAGAAACGATAACAAACAAATGTGACTTTAATTAGAAATTACAAGGTAAAATAATTAGGAAATAATCACTCAAAACCCGCAGTCCGCATTTAGTACTTAAAATAAAAACGCACAGAGTACAATCCAAACCGTAAATAGATGCTCCCTTACGATGCTATCGCAGCATTGAAGATATACCGACTTTATAATGAAGGGATTGTACTATAATGCTGAAATGGAGATCAGCTTTTGCATACATAAGCATACACAAGTACACATCTACGCTCGCGCACACACTCTCTGTCTGTCTGTCTCTCTCTCTCTCTCTCTCTCTCTCTCTCTCTCTCTCTCTCTCTCT
>NC_068985.1:57637307-57640156 GCF_001194135.2 Octopus bimaculoides | reverse complement strand
TGTGTGTGTGTGTATCTGTCTGTTATGTATGTATGTATGTATGTATGTATGTATGTATAAATAATCTTAAGTTTAATGAAAGCATGATGCTGCTCCTGAACTGAACTCTGGACGATTGATGTTCGCTTCTGATAACAAGACAAAGAACTCTCTCTCTCTCTCTTTCTCTCTCTCTCTTTCTCTCTCTCTCTCTCTCTCTCTCTCTCTCTCTGTCTCTCTCCCTCTAACTAGTTGACTTTAACTGGAGACAAACCAAACCACATGAGTTTGCCGGAATCAAATAAGAAAATATATCAAACAAGAATTATAAATCCAACTATCGCAAGTGTGTTTTTTTTTTTATTATTGTGCTTTTTTTTTTCTTTTTCTTATTCTTTACATGGAGAAAAGAAGCAGTAATGCTAATCCACCGTGTAAAGGGATTAAGAAATTTATCATGCGATATTCCTATGAAGGATTACTAGAATGTTATGCTTCGCTTCTATTTACCAATAACAATATATATTAAAAACGAAGATAATAATGTTTAAAAAAATATCAAAGAAGCCAGTGGGAGAAATAAGTAAAAAGATATTTCTGTGGTAGAGAAGAAAAATTATACATAAAGAAAGACTACGTGATCCAACATAGAATGAATTTGGTGTTTACTGTGTTTTTATTTTCTAATTCTGTGTATAGATGGGGATTAAATAAACACTACTTATTTGTATATAGACTGATCTGTGATCTTTCCCTAAGCATGATACATATTATTTAAAAACAACGAACGTCGGCAAAGTAGTTGTAGGTGGGTCGATCGATCTAATACTTATACAAATACAAGATTATACTGATACACACAGGGTATATGTGTATGTGTGTGTGTGTATGTGTGTGTGTGTGTATGTGTGTGTGTGTGTGTGTGTGTGTGTGTGTGTGTGTGTGTGTGTGTGTGTGTGTGTGTGTGTGTGTGTGTGTGTGTGTGCACGCTAGCGTTTGTGTTTTGTGGGAAAGAGAGAAAGTAAAATATATAGTAAACAGTGAGGGAAAGAACATAAATATGTATACGAAAGATCGCAGGTAAATATAGAGGGAATATACTTGAGTGAATACAAAGACAATATCGGCAACAGGCCATAAGAAGTGAAAATAAAAGTAAAGATTGTTACCGAGCAAAGTACTGAAACGTTTCTAAATATGTACGTGTATGAATGCGTATTAGTATGTGTGTCTGTGCAACATATACATATACATAATAATGCATGTGTGTGTATATATATACATATTTATAAATATATATGCGTGAATTTTGTGCGTGTATACACACACATACTATATATATATATATATATATATATATATATACAGAGAGAAAGAGAGAGAGAAAGATCTTGTCTTGGGTCCTCAACTCTTCAATGGAGTTGTAGAGATGCCTTCATATCAATAAAGTGAAAAATGTGACCCATACATTTAGAACTAAACTTCCCATACCCCGAGGTCTGGCCGCAGCTGATTTCTGCCAGAAGGAGAGACAAAAAAAAACAGAGACAGACAACAAACAGTGGGGACAGAAGCATTTGTAATGCCGGAGTGCTTTTCAGTTAATCACGAAGGATTAAAGAAGAATTTTTCTCCTCACTACGGGAGACAGAACGATTGGCGCAAAACAATTTATCCGGCAGTCTGACGACTCTGACGATTAGACGCCATTGTTTATATACACGCAGATAACCTGGCAAGTACGTACAAAACACGTACTCGATATGCATGTTCCCAATACAGCATGTTGCATGATCGGGTTGTCAGCAACTACACCGACAAACCCACATAGTGTGCATGATGAGAAGGGCGAGTATTGGACACTCTGCCCGTCAAAGGGCGGAAGAATTCAGGGGAGTGAATGGTTATCCAATATAGTCAAGAGTAAATGGGGCTCACCAGTCGTATTGAAGACAATCTATATAGGAGAAGGCAATCTCTGAAATAAAAAAAAACAACCTCGGTGAGGAATTGCAGCCAGCTAACACTATCTTGTAGAGAAAAGATTAGGATATCAATATGTTATTGATTCGCCTATGGCTGACCGATTAAAAAGATATAAATATGCATATATATATGTGTGTGTGTGTGTGTGTGTGTGTGTGTGTGTGTGTGTGTGTATATACATATGCATGTATATATGTATGTATATGTGTGTATAGATATATATGTGTGTGTGTGGGTGTGTGTGTGGGTGTGTTTATGTATGTGTATGCGTGCATGTATGCATGTACATATGCATATCTATATATGCGTATGCGCATACGCATGTATGTTTTCCTACATACATGCGTATAGGAGTATATGCATGCATACTTACAGGCATACATGCACAAATACATAGACACATACATACATACTTACAAATATACATAAATACACATATATCATGAACTAATTTTTACTTTCTCTAGATGCAGCACGAAGTTTAGTCAATGAACAGGCCGCGATTTCAAAGCGATGAAAATATTTTGACACAAGTTAAACTGAAATGTGGATATGAATCTAATGGTTGTTGTGCGTTCTTGAATGGTTTATATACATCTTCTAGGCTGAAATTTTGTATACATACATACATACATACATACATACATACATACATACAACGGTACAGTCTGCTCGTGAAATTAACGTGCAAGTGGCTGAGCACTCCACAGACACGTGCACCCTTAACGTAGTTCTCGGGGATATTCAGCGTGGCACAGTGTGACAAGGCTGATCCTTTGAATTACAGGCACAACAGAAACAGGAAGTAAGATACCGCAATCCTATGACCGCGAGGCCGCTGCTCTAACTACTGGGCCACTGCACCTCCACACACACACACAAAC
>NC_068985.1:57633829-57637103 GCF_001194135.2 Octopus bimaculoides | reverse complement strand
GTCTGGCGGTTTTTATGTTTTTAAATGGCTTTTAAACACCTTCGCTGCAATTGTTTTTGCTTCAGCACACGATCTCAGATAAGGTCACTTTCTATGTAGTACATCTCCGTAATATATTATACATATATATATATATATATATATGTGTGTGTGTGTGTGTGTGTGTGTGTGTGTGTGTGTGTGTGTGTGTGTGTGTTCACAGAAGTGACCACAAATGTGAAATATTACTTGAATACCAAATATACTGCAATATAATACTTATTAAAATCAATTAAAATGTTTACAAACTGTTACTCAGATTTTCTCGTCAGTTCGTCAGACGTTTGCGATAATATTGAACAATGAATTATGTCAGTTTTATATTTCAGAGATGAAGAATTATGTACATTATTTACAAGATATAAATTTGACAGATATTTATCTTCATCTTGTTTATTGTTAACACAACGTCTCGGCTGATATACCCTCCAGCCTTCATTAGGTATCTTGGGGAAACTTCGAGCCTGGGGTCTCATTCCTAATGTATTTTTCGATGTTATTATTATTATTATTATTATTATTATTATTATTATTATTATTATTATTATTAATAATAATAATAATAATAATAATAATAATAATAATAATACCTATTGTCATAGGTGCTCTGGGAATGACAGCGAAACGGGCTGATTACTACCTAGATCAGATACCAGGAAACCCCAAAATGGCTGAAGTTCAAAAGATAGTGCTCATGGGAACTGCCCATATCCTACGTGAAATACTGTCTATGTGATCTCAAATTTTAAAGCAAACACATAATTTTCTTACGGTTTCTTAAACATTCACTTGAACAAAACTGTACAAATCCAAATATATGGTACCCTAGGCATAACACCTACATGAACTTCTAACTTGTTGTCTCTTGAGGTCTCTGGGTGAGACTTGGATCCAACTTGTACAAATGCAAAACAAAAGTCAAACATAAAATAATAATAATAATAACATCGAAAAATACCTTAGGAATGAGAACCCAGGTTCGAGGTTTCCCCAGGACACCTGATGAAGGCTGGAGGATATATCAGTCGAAATGTTGTGTTTACAACAAAGATGAGGACAAGTATCCATAAATAATGTAAATAATGAATAAATTATGAGTATATATAATATAGTAAAATATCGTTTTTATAGGCCAACTAATAAGCATTTCAAAATGATTTTGTAATTGATTTAGAAAAAAAGGTGTGATATTGGCTGCCAATACAGTTAACTTTAGGAGGAGGAATAAGATATTAACAATAATTAGCTCTAAGAAAATTTGAATAAAAGCAAGTAAAAAGGACTATATTTAGAAATAGGAATTGCAAATAGTTAAGAGGAATACAACAGAAGTGCAAAAGGAGGAGGTTTTAAAACTGAAATTCGAAATGAAATAAAAGATTAAAAGTAGTAGATTAGAATAAAATAAGTAAATAAGCAGAAAATTATACGCCATAAATAGAAGCAAAAGAAACGATTGCAATAATAACAGAGAAATGGAAAGAGAGAGAGAGAGAGAGAGAGAGAGAGAGAGAAGTAATGTAAAAACGCTAAATATATACAAGGAAAGTGAGATAAAAGAAAGAAAAGAAAGAAAGGAATAGAAAATGGGGTGAGAATATACGGCTAAATTAGGATAAAGATGAGAAATAAATACAAGCGGGTACGGGAGGAATAGTTACGTAAACAATACAAACATAAAATAGATGTGGTGAATATGATGTAACGAATAAGTCTTTGGAGTGGTAGAAGGTTGATGGCTAGTTTTGGAGGACACAGAATCAAAAGGATGCAGAAAGCACAGGACCATAATATGCGAACACATAGACACAGTAAAAGTTATGAGTAAAATGTATAAGAGTAAGAAAGTAAAAGAGTATGTATATGTCAAAAATATATATAAATATCCAACTAAGACATCTACACCTGAACGTGCGCACAAATACACACACACACGCACACACACATATACATGCGTATACACACATGCATAAATATATGCAAACAATAGACACATATACAGACAATCGCATACATATAACTACATAGTTACATACCGACAAACTAGTACTCACCACACACATACAAGATAAGTATAACATATGAGGAGACACTTATATAAGTATCCCTGTATGCGTTTGTGTGCGTATTTGTCTTGTGCATAAATGTTTTTACGTTACTTTGCACTTATTTAAATTTTTCCCAACTCATATCCAGTGAATTTGCCGTGGCTCGAATTTACTGGTCTTTTCACATAAACGCTGTGCATGGAACGTGAATTCAAAACTTGATTGTGTAAATAGAGGTTGAAACATTTCTATTGCCGGTCGGGATTCATGCTAGTCCCAAGGTAAAGTCTTGCTTTGTTTTCTATCTATAGGAACATTTCTCCTGACGAAACGAATGGGTCCCTTAAGAGGTCCCTAATGTCGCAATTGTAATAGGGAATTAACCAGTTACTTTCAAGTTGTGGATTCTAGTTGCCATGTCACCCGAAGACAGCTTTAATTGCGAGGATAAATAATATGTGATATAATGGCTTTATAGCGGTTTGGGAAGCTATTCTTAACCCTTTTAGTTATAACTGAGACTTGATTATAATTATAAACATTTTTTTCTTTGTATTTTATGATAACATGTTGGCCATCGATATATTCATAAATTATCATAATTATTTATAATATATCCTCTGTAATGCTTTTACATTTTTCTACTTATATATATATAATTAGATATTAGTTAATAAAACGAATGATTTATATCTTGTAGCTTAGTGGTAAAGCACGGTCACTTTCATGGTGTTCGTTAGGTATCTGGGTAATGAAAGACGGAAAATGGTAGATATTGGAATTCTTGTTATTCACTACAATTGTTTCGACACATCGACCATCGACCCGTCACGGGTGGGATACTTAACAACTGGTTCAGGAGCATCCGATGGTGCAGATGTGTCTCTTCGGGTAATAAGCAAACACAACTCGTTAAAATAACAGTTCCTCAGTCTATGTTCTCAGTTCTGAAGAAAAGCCACAAACTGAAGGATACAGCTTCATTTATATAGAAGATCAATAATAAAATAACAGATGCAAAACAGAAACCAACACGCAATACACCGAAAAACCTATTAAATGTAACCGTTGACGGATATGGATGTATAAATTAGGATCGTTGCTAGGGGCGTCGAAACAATTCTAGTGATTAATGAAATCATTTGTGTCTTCCATTTTCCGTCTCTTATTAACCAGGTATATAAATA
>NC_068985.1:57629229-57633700 GCF_001194135.2 Octopus bimaculoides | reverse complement strand
CATATATATATATATATATACATACACATATATACATATATATATATATATATATATATGTATATCACTCATACATATACATATACACATACGTGTATATATTTATATAATATATAATGTAACAAACTTCACAGATCCACATACTCACACGCACACATGTAAAACCATAAAAGTTCACAAGGTATGACAGGTAAATATATTTATGTAAACAGTTGTCAGCTGTAGGCTTACGGCCGTTTCACAGTTTTTATCAAGTATTAATAATTTCCGTGTATAAAATATCATTCATATGTTTGCACTAATTTGCATGCTACCCATTATACAATACGGTTGTATATTCACAAATAAATGCAGATAATGAGATTTAGCTCATCAGATCACTGGAATATTATAATTACACCGTTGCTTCAACTCTGATCAGATAATAAGGAAATCGCAGAATTATAGGAAATGAAATGTTTTGCTAAAATACAAAACGCATTGTTCTGTGCGGGATTCGAACCCTTCAAATATTTGCTATCGCCCGTGCAACACTGTAACGACTATTTCGCTCTGCTTTATATTTCATGTAATGTGACTGACCAGAGTATTAGATGTTGCTACATATTGATAGTCACAATGCATCGTTTCAGCCTTCGAAAGACGCCACTTGGCTGGCTATGAGAAGAGTCCAACATTCCCCTCTGATCGAAGTGTGTACTGTAGCAACGTAAAATGTATTGTTTTGCTCAAGAACACAACTCGCCTCCAGTCTGGGAATCGAACCCACAAACTATCGAGCGTGAGTGTAATATCCTAGTGACTAGGCCACGATCTATCAGTAAGCAAATTTTCTGCTTCGTACCAAACAAAACATGGTACTTAAAATGTTTGAAGAATTCACTACTGACTAGATAAAGGCTAAAGGCATTCGCTACTTTATATAAACATTGTGACTGCATAAGGGCGTACGCCTACGTATGAACTCAAATTCCTTATTGTTATACGACGAAAATGCACCAAACAAAATACTGAAATCAATGGAAACGGCAGAACCCAATAGAAGCAAAGCTACAGCATGGCTACTGCTGAATGCCTTTAGGCACGAAAACGCAAGAATATCGAGAAATGTAAACGTCCAAAGAATTTTGGAAAACGAATATGGACAGAACTGGCAATGCAAATAAAATATATGCGAAACCTTAATAATATCGATACCAAATAATCAAACGGAAGAAATATTAAATCATGAAAAAGGAATCTTTGTACGAAATCAGAGAACGCCTAAACAAGATTTGTTTGTGTAATCAGAAAGTAGTCAATGTTTTTGAACAAAACAATAATGAAAGAATATATATATATATATTTCGTGAAGGCAAAAGAATATTGAAATCAGAATACCTCTATGTTAAGAGTAATTATATGGAATTTGGAGAGAAGTTAGGATAGAGTATGAATGGATCACAAGGTGCAGGAATGAAAAAATAAAAGAAGTGAATACGAGAAAGAGAGAAAATATTTGTTAAAGTAACACATCAAGAAGTGAAGATATCGGAAAAGAAAGGCTGAAAACAACAGGAAATGAAAGATTGAAATCTTCTGAGTATGAGTGTAGGTGTGTGTTTGAGTAAGTGAGTGCGTTTGTGTTTATGCGCGTGTGCATGTACATTTATATGTGTACTAGTGTGTGTGTGTACATATGCGTGTGTGTACATATGTGTGTGTGTACATATGTGTCTGTGTATGTGTCTATAGGAACTTATGCTTTTATGTCTATGCTTGAATATGAGTGCATGTATGTTGTAGGGAACAAACAAGTACCTACGATTTATTTACAAAGAAAGGATTGTTATAAAATCGAGCAATATTAGCTGAATGCCTCTTCATATGTTCTGCATATGAAGCTTGTGAGATCTGACCGGCCATTATGATCACAGCAGGCTATTCTTGTTGTCTGTAGCACTATATTCCTTACATTAATAACAAAGAGTATAAACACCAACAACAATAACAAACACTGAAGCAAATGATAATCTTACGGTGATTTGAACACACGATATAAAGACGGAAACTAATTACCACAAACGACTTTGTTTGACGTTCTAACAATTGAGGCCATCCACAATAATAATGGATTCTGATTTAAGATTAAGGACAGCAATTTTGAGGGGAGTGGTTGGCCGAAATTATCGACTTCTGTACTTGATTGGTATTTAATTTCATCACCTCCAAAATCAGCTTGATGTTTCATCTCTCCGGAAGTAATTAGAATAATGTACCAGTCATGTACTCCTTTGATGATATTTAAGACCACACCCCTGAAATTTGCTGGCATTATGCTTATATCAGAAGTATTTATTATTAGCATGAAGCTGTAAGATTGGCGGTGTTGATAGGGTATCGGGGGAAAAAAGCCTTGCGGTATTTCTCCTTTACGTTCTGTTTTACAAATCCCATCGAAGACGACCTCGCCTCTCATTTCTCCGAAGTCAAAACGATACATAAATAAGATACCAGTCTTGTATTATATCAATTAACATTCTCTCTTTAAAACTGTTGATTTTATTACTAAAGTAGTAAGTACTATTATTATGGACAGTGGCTCCATGAAACAGTGGCAGTTAATTCGTTTGGAATTGAACCTAGAAATCATTTATATCAGAGCAGCACAAGATATTCCGTCTGATACCCTATCGATTTTGCCAACTAACCTTCTGTATACCACAAATGGTTATTGTTTCTAACATTAATACAAGGCCGCACATCGTTTTTTTTTTCAGTGCGGAACTAGTTGATTGCATCGATCCGGTGAAGATGAAAGGGAAATTCCATCTCAGAAGCTGGAGCTGTCGTCTTTGTTGGCTTATTCAAATTAAGAATATCTCGACGTATACATGGTTTTTCATTCAACTTATTACTAGTTAATCTCTAGAGGCTTAGCAATTTCTTTAAAACCCAAGATATATGTGGACCACAAGTAATTGCATTTTCTGCTGATACTAATCCTAAATTTAGTAAATGGTGGTATTATATCTGAACTTTATTTGAAATATTAAAAGTTGTAATTTTTTTCTTCAGTAACTTTTAGATTGTGTCTATTTTAATGAGAAAACAGGGCAGAGTATGCATTGTTAAATCACAACAATAGAGCAAGTAACTATTGTCGAATGAAAACACTTTCTCATTAGATATATTACTAAAGAGAACCAAAAATTTTCATTGATAAATACATCATACTCACGCACCGGTTTCTGTCTGCAGGAACGTAAAAAAAAAGAAGAAAAATAAGAAAATCAAGCTTTAATCTCTAAGATAGACAATTATTCTTCGGATACAGATCAGTGAACAGTGTTATAAAATAGATTTTAAAGAATCCTATCAGTTGCAAATGAAGAGTTCTTTTATCATTGATCAAAGCAGACGTCTGCATGATTTTCCAGCCATTTCTGAAATTCTAATAATAGCCATCTGTTGTTGCTTTGTAATATGGATCTAATTAAAATATTGATTTACTGAAGTAATATGAGAAAACGTCACGTAGCCACAACTATTGAGATATCAACCGCACACTCTGTTTTTGTATGGGTGTGTTTGTTTGTGTTTGGGTGTGTGAGTGAACGTGTATGTGTGTGTGTACGTGCGTGTATGTGTGTGTAGGTTATTTGTGACTTGTTACATCTTTCATTTACAATGATCTAAAATTAAAATGACATTATGCTTGGCATGGTGCTCTATAACTGCTGCTGATATTTGATAGTCACACACACACACGCACAGATGCAAAAAGGCAGATTCGCATAAAGGAATACATATTCAATGCACACACACAGAACTATAAACTTTCGCTTTTTAAACTACGTAAAATGTCTACGTTTTTATTTCACACAAATATATTTATAGCATTAGAGGTGTGCGCAATATCTCCACACCGATCGACACTAAGAATCATGTCGAATGTACCACTTGTGGGGTTTCGTCTTTCAGCAAATGTCTTTTTTAGGCCCTGAAAGACCAATGCTTTGTGAATACATTTGTTAGATGAAAACAGTGTGGAAGCTCGTAGTAAATATATGAGCTTGTCTATGTGTCTATGCGTGTGTGTGCGCCAGTGTATAAATGGGCATGTTTGTGCCTGTCTTTGTCATACACCCTAACACTTGAAATCTGTCGTAGGTTTTGACTGTTAGTATGAGTACCAGGCTTCAAACTCCTGGAATCGATTTGTTCCATTAATACCTTTCAATGCTGTGCCTCATCAACATGTATATCGTAATTCTACAGTTGTTAATGTATCACGTTCTAAACATACTTGTCCCTTTATTTCCGAGAAAACATATGAATGATATATCCATTACACACACACACACATACACACACACACACACACACACAAATGCACACACACACACTCACACACACTCATACATGCACACAGATGCGCACACACACATATAAATAGATGGAAAGATATATATATATATATATATATATA
>NC_068985.1:57625806-57629182 GCF_001194135.2 Octopus bimaculoides | reverse complement strand
TATATATATTCAGACACACAAAAATCCTACGTTTGTGTGTGTAAGTATCTATGTATATATAATTATATATATGAATACTGTTCATTTTGTGTATGATTTTCCTTCTTTTTCCATCTATATTGAATACTAACATTAAAGGACATTTAAATTCCTCGGTGTCACTTAACCTCTTACATATGAGGCACACACCATCTTCAGATCAGGACACACACTTATCATATAACTCGATACGTAACACCAGTTGTAGTATATCCTTCTATTTCACATCGTTATCTGCACAAACCATCAGAACCGGATTCGTGTGATATTTCACACTCGATATACCAATCATTACACTATTTAACACGTTTCGTTTTTCAGAGAATAAGCCCTGATTTCTGATTTTACACAAAATGTTTCACTTTACACCTTACTGTCTGCAGAAGCAATTTGACTAAATTTCAACTTGCAACAATTCTGTTATTCTGTAGATTGTGGAGCTAAGTTATGTTTCCTTCTGAAATTATTAATAAAATTTTATAAATTTAGATTAACAACAGTATATCGACCTTCTGCGACAGCAGTTGCAATTATATATAAAGCTGTTTCAAACAGTTGCATGAGGAATAGATTATGCTTACTAATTTAATGTTATTTCTTAAAGGTGAAAGCAGCGCATTTGGTAAAACGCGTGATTCTCCATATTACGGCATTTAAGTACCGTCCACATGTTTGTAACTTCGACATTTCACGGAATCCACATCAGCTTTCATCTCTCAGAGATTACAGAAATGCAACGTGGAAATCAATATTCTATAATACAATAATGTGATAGAGATGAGAAAGCATACTAAAAGCCTACACATTCTAAGGTAAATGCTTTCATGCTTTCATGCTGCCTAGATCTGAGAAATATTTGTCATTTTTATGTTTATTTCTCTCCTATGAACATCGCTGATTTGTAAAAAAAAAAAATCAAACCCTGGATCTAGAACACATAAATCAGTATACTTGATTTCATGGCGTATAACTAAGCGAGGTAACAACATTCGCCCTGAACGGCAAGCTAGTCCGTTGCGTGATTACTCATTAACAGCGGAATCAAATGGGGCAACGTGAAAAGAAGATTTCGGTCTGGAATACAATACAAGACACAGACCGGTACAGGGGAAGAAATCACGATCTTGCAATCATGACTGCAACGCTTGCTGATTTAGTTAATTAGTGAAGCCGGAACGTTTGTTTTACAGGCTTATCTTACTGACAATTGAAATATAAGTGAATCACTGTGTAATTAGAGGCAGCGAAGCAGTTTTTCACTGCCTTATTGAAGCAACTTCTCTTATCTCACCTGGCAAAAACACAAAAAAACGACAATCCTATGAAGGAAACGTGAATTAAATGGTACCGGCTTCCTTTAGAAAATCTATTTGCAAACAACTGGCAGGATGGGTACAAACGTCCTTCACGACAAGAGACCAAAAGGCCATGTTGACCCTGTGAAGGACTTTCGTTCTCAGCCGTTTGGAGCACTGCTTTGAGCTATGACCACCGCTTAATACCAGACTAACAGTGGGGATGAAAACACCCGACATCACGACACTAAAACGACTGTAACAAGGCAACAGATGATCTGCAAGGAACTGATTAAAATCTACAACTCTATTCCTTGGGGTCGAAGACGCAACAAATGCGTAATAATTTATATATGGAAAATTCTCGAAGGTCTAGTACTTAATTTATACAATTGCCCGAACTCGACGCCTTTGAATTGTATCAAATGTATCGTCCACCCAGTCTAAAGTCAGGACCAGATAATGCAATAGCTTACAGATTAAAATCCCAGAACTCTTCAATATCCTTCAAAAACAATTAAGAAACCTACAGAATGTAGATGTGAATGTCTTCAAAAGGTAACTGGAGATTCTCCAGTCCATGTTACCTGAAGAACGAACGGCCCAGCATAAAGTACGATGAGAGCAGCAGTGTCAAACATCGTCACACACTAAATGTGCTTTAACCAAGGTAGGAAACTCATGCAAGATTGGTGATAAGAAATCCCACCAACCTGAAGAAATCAGTCGCAGAAAAAAAGATATGCTTAAAGTAAGAATCACGGAGGTGCTCCAGCATTCCTGCAGCCATTTTTGGACAGCGGAGGACAGTCTGCTCTGATGTGGCCTTTAAGGCCAAACTTGTAGCAACGAGAATTCGTGCGCTCCAATCTGATCCTGATTATCACATCTTCTATAGCGATAGTTTCTATTATATTTTCAATGTCCTTCGGGACCGCCTGGATAATTATATCCATGTTCTGCCTTTACCAATTCTTATGAGCTGTGGATTGGAGGACCACTATCTTATGTTCATTGCACAGCACTATGGCAGCTGCTAGCTAGGCTACGTCAATCTCTAGTGGTATATCTTCTACCCTAGCCCTGGAAGCATGTCTCCCAAGGTATATGGATAGAAGTAACATTTCTTCTATCTTTACAGGGGTTGCCAAGTATAACTTGGCAGTAGCTACCTCTCCGAAGCGCACCTCCGCTGTTCCGAACTTCCTTCCTCGGGCAAGATACGACGTTCCTTGCCAGATTGGTTTCAAGGCTTTTTCTACTTGCGTGGTCGTCATTATTTCGATTTTCTTTGTTTTCGTGAAGTACGTTCTATATATTATAGTTTTCTCCTTGGTAGCTTCCAAAATTCTTTGGGGATGGAGCATCTTTACTTCGCACCCCTGTTAGTTCGACTTCGTTTCTTGTCGAAAGCCGCAAAATTTCTTTTCTTCACCTGCTCCTCCATTACTTCGACAGACTTCAATAGTTCCATCTCAGAATTTGTAAGTTCCGAGGAGGTGAAGCTTTCATACTCCATCGTTAATACTTGTGCTACCCACCTTTTCGAAGGGGTAAATCGATAACAGACTGCCGTGAGGCAGTAAAACAAGTGTACAAACGGGTTTAAAAGACACGAAACAATTTTAACAATAAACGATTCAATAAAATAACACTCATATATGTCAATACTGTGCAGAAAAGCGTGAGGAAGACGAATTATGAGTCGTTTTGCACGTGCATCATGCTTTTGTTAAAAATACGTTCGCAAGCATTACCATGTTCACACAAAGTGAACGAGTTCGAACCCTACATGTGTTTTTTTCAGAAGAGAGTGGTGTCATGTATCAGTAACATATTCCTGACAGCAAATTACCTAAAATTGTGATAAAATCCATGTAATCCCAATATCGTTTGTGAAACAGATAATATTGTACAGTGCGACGTTGCTTTTCTAGCTCAGTATCTATCTATCTATCTATAGATTGCAAAACGTATACATAAACGTAAACATATATATTTGTGTGTGCCTGTCTGTTTGTCTATCGATTTATTTATATATA
>NC_068985.1:57618142-57625588 GCF_001194135.2 Octopus bimaculoides | reverse complement strand
TATATATATATGTATATATATATATATATATATATACGAATATTTACGAATGTATGCTTGTATGTGTATGCATATCCACACGCATACACACACTTGCATACACATATATATGCGTGTGTGTAAATTTGTAACGAAATATGGTAGTACAATATGTCAAATAAGAACATCTCGTATTAATTAAGTTAACTTACTGTTTGGTTTAGGGCGAAACATAATTGATAATACTTGCTCCACAAAATAGGGAAAAACTATCTTCAACGTAAAAGTACAACGAAGATTATGTGCATTTTATCGTTTTCCAATCTAATGCTAATATCCAATTTGTTCAGATACATCTGGTGCAATTCATGCTGGAAAGAGTTTAAAATTAGTGCGATAAATCACCTTCATAACTGCCTACACTAATTATAATTCAATTCAATGTGAAGTTAGGCGTAAATTCTGCTAATAAATAAATGAAAAACTTCACTTCATCTAAACCTTTGAAAATGTTTCTTTGCATTTAGAATGTCTAATTTATTATTTCCATTTATATATTCTCCGGATAGCTTTCCGTCAATTGCTTTCTCTCAAATCCCTTCTCGTTCAACAAATAATGTACACAATGCAGGTTTTCTACTTGTACATTCGATTTTCCGCCTTTTTTTTTTTTGCTTTCTTCACTCACTTCTCCTTCTTAATTTCGCTCTCTCGGTCTCTCTCTCTCACCTGCCTTCTTTCTGTCACTCACACTTTCTCTATCTCTTTATACGTACTCCCCTGTATATATATATATATATATATATATATATATATATATATATATATATATATGTATATGTATATGTATATGCATATATTTATATATGTATATATCTTTGTGCGTGTGTGTGTGTGTGTATTTGTGTGTCTGTGTTTATTCCCCCACCATCGCTTGAGAACCAATGTTGTTGTGCTTACGTCTCTGTAACTTAGTATTTCGGCAAAACAGTCCCATAACATAAGTACTAGGCTTACACAGAATAAGGCCTGGGTCGAACAAAAAGAGAATTAGGAAAAGTAAAATAATCTGGTATAACCCCTCTTTATAACCTAGAAGTTTCTACCAACGTAGCCAAATGCTTCCTGCTTCTATTAAAGAAATATTTCCCCAGAGGCCATAAACAATACAAACTCTTTAACCCCCATAATGTCAAGGTAGGCTACTCCTGCTTAGAAATCATTGCATTTAACATGGCATGCATCAACAGACGCAAAAGCGCACCGATACAACTCCCAGCCTGAGCCACAACTTGCAATTGCTGAAACCTTACCACCTGCCCTCTAGGTGAATCATTCCTGGCACGGGCTGCAGGATGCAAATCCACTATCCGATGGCATTACTAGGCGCTATACGGGTATGACGGCCAATGTCTTCAAGGGAAGATACTCCTAGCACTTTCGTTCATTCAAATTCATAGACAGAAACAACTCCACTACCCTGTCGTGCTTTCACTGGAGACTTTGTGACCTCGAAGTGCACTATTACTGATAGGGCACTTTCATATTCACCCGGCGCTTCTAATTGCCAGCTGTGCCAATTAGGAAAACTTCATACTATCTACCAATCCGCAGTATCTATCGACAAAAAAACATGAGATATCGTATTGCTGTTGACAAAGATACAACTTTCTGGTAAATTTCAAGTCACTGGTCGCCGAATATACCTCGTTATTACCATTCACACCTAGCACCGACTGCACCAAGGTCACCGTCAAAAATTAAACCTAATGAACTGCACAGCAAATCACCAATCCACAAAGCTTTTCCATGCCTGTCTACCAGTATACTCTCACCCCTTGTACATCACTCTTTGTGCATGACCACGTGAGTGTATGTGCTACTGTGAGGTAGCGTGAATAACCAGATGTAGAATAAATGAAACAGATTGATGATGGGGAGAAGATAAATTTAAGGTCAGTGTGAAAGAGGGACCCACTAGTGCTCAAAGAGTTTCACTAAGCAAACAATAAACCCGTTAAAGATGGTAGAGTAAAGAAATGAAAGGCAAGAAAAGGGAGGTGATTTACTGTGAGGTAGGGTGAATGACCAGATGTAGAATAGATGAAACAGATTGATGACGGAGAGAAGATAAATTTAAGGTCAGTATGAAAGGGAGACCCAGTAGTGCTCAGGGAGTTTCACTAAGCAAACAATAAACCCGTTAAAGATGGTAGCCTATCATACCGGGAGGCTGGAAGAGATTTTATTAAAACAATTTCTGCAGCATATATAACAATGACCATCATATGTTTCAACTGCAACAGCTGCACATTGCTCTGTATGCGATTATGGCTCCTCGTGGCTGAAATTACATAAAGACTCCATTATTTTTGACGTTTTCAAAGTGAACTAATATGTATGTATGTATGTATGTATATATATATATATAGTTGAAAAAAGATAAGGGATCTATACAAGTCATATTTTTTATATAAAAGATGAAGTATGAAGGAATTAAGTAAAAATGATTTTAAAAATTATATAAAGAAAATATTACCCGTTTCGACAATATAGGGTAGAGAATATGTCTCAAACATGTTCTTGAACCCCAGTCAGAAGTTAAACTGCTTTTACTTCAAATCTTTTTTAATTTTTACTGATATTTGACGAGATGAAATTTTTAAATCATATTTATAAAGTCCCTCTTAAACTGAAATGACTTAGACTTACTTCTGTGCTATTTCCACCTCCATCTTATATATAGAGAGATAGATAGATGGATGGATAGATAGATAGATAGATACATACATACATACATACATACATGCATACATGCATACATGCAAATATGCAGACATATGCATGCATAAGTGCATAATAAAATATATATTTCCATATATTCATATTTATAGGTATCTTTTTTATGCATTATTCGAAGTAAAAACATGAAATGATATGTTTTGCTCATGAACACAACACATGACCTTGTCCAGAAATCGAAACAGTAATCCTATGATCGTGAGTGCAACGCCACTACGCCACTACGCCACGCGTCTCCACAGACACACGCATATCTCGTATACAGTATAGGATATATTTTGTATAAATCTATCCGTGAAAGTTCTAATTTCTTCCATGTTAATATCTTTTCAGATCAACATCCAAAACTAACAAGATTTTCAAACTCGTTCAACCTTTTCCTCGTATTAGAATATATGTCATATATTCTCACCTTTCCTTTCAGATATCTAATATAGACAGAGACATACACAAACACAAACACTTACACACTCACACACATATGCACACTGTGTTAACTTCAGAGCACTGAAAGTTAATAATTAATTGCAGTAAATTGCCTTAGGCGTCATCTTTATAATGATTATTCTTTGTTGCATTGTTGGAATGGCTAGCAGTGAAACAGCTGACCACAGATATTTAGTAAAGAACAGCTTGAATTTTCTTTAATTAATGGAAAATATCTTAATCTTCATCAAGAACATATTTATAATAGCTAAGTGTATTTAACGACACATATTGTGTGCCATTAATGCAACGTTTTGTGAACTACTAACCTCTTTTAAAAGAGGTAAAATGACTTCCTTCATCAAGAGAAATTTTCAAATCATATCATATTAAACAGGTATTTAAATGTTGCAGTGAGACAGGAGGAAAACTAAGTACAAAAGTTAGGGAGGTGAAGGAGAATATATGCAATGTAGGGAGGATGAACACGAGTAAAGAAATGAAAGGCAAGAAGAGGGAGGTGAATTACTGTTAGATAGGGTGAATGACCAGATGTAGACTACATGAAACAGATTGATGATGGAGAGAAAATAAATTTAATGTCAGTGTGAAAGGGAGAACCAGTGGTGCTCAGGGAGTTTCACTAATCAAACAATAAACCTGTTAAGGAAGGTAGCCTATCATAACAAGAGGCTGGAAGAGATTTTATTAAAAGGTTTTCTGAAGTATATGTAACAATGACCAACATATGTTTCAACTGCAACAACGGCACATTGCTCTGTATCTAGTTATGCATCCTCATCGCTATAATTACATCAAGAGTTCATTACTTAAGATATTATTACACTGAACTGATATTTATATATATATATACATGCACACACATATATATATATACATACACACAGGCAGACACACACATACATACATACATATATATATATATATATATATATATATATATACATACATCTATACATGCGTATATTTATATACGCATGTATAGCTGTATATATGTTCTTCCCGTTCCCTTGGCTCATACGGTTTGGTTTCCCGATTTTGTGGCGTATACTTCCCCACCACCCCAATGGTCCATCGCATGAATACTCATTTTCAACAGCTGAGAGGACTGGAACAACATGAAATGATATGTTTTGCTCATGAGCACAACGCATGACCCTGTCCAGGAATCGAAACAGCAATCCTATGATCGTGAGAGTAACAGCACGACGCCACGCCTCTCTCCACACACATACATACACACACACACACACACATCTCCTATACAGTATATGATATATTATTATGTATAAATATATCCGTGAAAGTTCCTATTTCTTCCATGTTAATATCTTTTGAGATCAACATCGAAAACTAACAAGATTTTCAAACTCTTTCAACATTTTCCTCGTATGAGAATATATGTCATATATTCTCACCTTTCCTTTCAGATATCTAATATAGACAGAGACATACACACTTACATACGCATACACAATTTGTGAAATTCACAGCAGTGAAAGTTGATGATTAATTGCAGTAAATTACCTTAGGCGTCATCTTTATAATGATTATTCTTTGTTGAATTGTTGGAATGGCTAGCAGTGAAACAGCTGACCACACATTTAGTAAAGGGTACATTGAATTGTCTTTAATTAATGGAAAACATCTTACTCTTCATCAAGAACATACGGATAATAGCTAAACGTACTTAATGATGGTTTTGAGGTACCATTAATGGAACGTTTTGTGTGCTGCTAACCTCTTTAAAAGACATATAATCAGGTAGAAAGATTCTGGATTAATTTAAGTGGACACTGCCATTCCAGAGAACTGGATAATCAGAGATAGCGTATTTCTTAAAGTATCCTATTAATGCTTGTTCGTGTGTTAGATAATAGACATTACCTTTACTTAAATTATGTAACGCCAGCATTACTACTTCTTCCGTTTTCCCTTTTTTACTTACAACAGAAAAGCATGAAATTCTTAATTCTTCATTTTCTAAATATCCTTATTCACATATATAGATTAGCACAGACACTAGAAAGCTGAATATATTTAAACTATTTAAAACTGATTTCTTGCTTCGGCAACAATTCCTGCCTCTTCCTCCGATAATGCAGATGACGTGTTGATATTTCCCAAGGTACTGGAAACGTAAGCAAAATAAGTTTGTCACCCATTGAATTCTAAAAACCACTTGGTACCATACCATCTCCATACCTTTTATGTTTTATTATTCATAATAATAAGGCGGTGATCTGTTAGAATCGTTAGCACACCGGGCAAACTGCTTCGCCTATACCTTCTGAGTTCAAACTCCGCCAGGGTTGACTTTGCTTTTCATCCTTTTGGGTTCAATAAAGTAAGTACCAGTCATGTACTGGGTGATGTTATCGATTATCCCCCTCCCCTAGAATTTCAAACTTTCTGTCTGTAGTAGACAGAAGTATTCATGGTAAAAACTGAATACCACATTGTATAGTTTTTTAAGTAATATAATGTAATCCATGATAGAGGCTAGGCTTATTTAATAAAAGGGATGAGTTATAATTTCAAAATATAAATCGGTTCGTTCTTATTAACATAAGGAAATTGAACTTTCTATTCCACATACTTAAACCATGAAGCTTTGACAATTTTAAGTTGCAGTCTCCCATGATGGAATAACCGAAATCCTAGATACATTGTAAAAAAGTCACTTTTTCATGTTCTTGCTTTGCCATAACAAATAATGACCTGAAGTGAGGTTGAAAGTTATATAGAATAAAACGCAATTTTCTATCGTCTCAGGTGTATCTATATAAGACTTAAAGACGAAGACATTCATAAACTTATGTACTACACCATATTACAAGCCACCTTTTCTCTCAACCACAGTATTATAAGTCAGTGTGTTAAGTCGAGATAACCTAACAAAGAATGGTTCAACTAATAGACTCTTCCAACAAAGAACTACAGCACTCCATTTCTAATGTGTGAAAAATCGATATTGTGACAACTACAATGACAATTGTAAACGGTGCAGAAGTGAAGCATATAAGAAAATATTGAACTAGAAATTTGCACCTGACTAATAACTCATATCTTTGTTAGCAGGGCAAAATTTCAAGTATTGCGAGTTTATCTGATATCGTCGGGTTTGCTATAAGTTTTAATTCATTCCTTCGAAGATAATATTTGTAACGTAACTGGAGGATCGCGAATAGAGGTGCTATATAATTTATTAATGTCAACAACAAGAAAATAAAACACAATTTATCATTATTTGAATGCATATATAAATATGTGTGTATGTAAACATATATATCTTATATATATATATATATATATATATATATATATATATGTGTGTGTATGTGTGTGTGTGTGTGTGTGTGTGTGTGTGTGTGTGTGTGTGTATCTTTACATTCATACACACAGATCCGAACGCACACACACACACATACTTATTTACATATATTACAATCCCCCATATGTTATATATAGAGAGAGGGGAGAGGGATAAATAGAGCGAAAGAGATAACAAATATATGTGCGTCTGTGTGCGTCTGCGTGCGTCTCTGTATTTGCGTGTGTGCGAGCGCAGAACTGGAAAGACAAATATGTAATTATATGCACCTCTAAACATGGATAACACATCTAAAGCGGTGTTGTAAGTACAAACTAATCTCACTAGTGGCGCCGAAATAGCGGTATGACAGAAACAGCAATGGTAAAAGCTAGAATGATCAGAGCTTGTGATAAAATAGCAATCTAAATTATCATTCATAAGTGATCGACGAAAATAATTTCCGGTAAATGAGAGTGACTGTAAAAATATCTAAGTGACTGGAGAATTGCCTCGCATAGCTATTCACATTATATACAATATGTGTTAAAGTTTAGAGATATACGCTGATACAATTTATCATGTTGCAGATAATGGATTGCTATGATTATAAATGAATCTTACAAAGAATGGGACGTATTATATATGGAATACTGGAAGATCAATTTAACGGATGTCTGAAAGTGAAATCGGAGATATGATATCAGAATTAATTAAGCGAGAATATTTGTCAGTCATTGTGTGTGTGCGTGCAAGCGTATGTGTGTGTGTGTGTGTGTGTGTGTGTGTGTGTGAGAGAGAGAGAGAGAGAGAGAGGCAGAGAAATAAAGGGAAAGAGTATGCTAGATGCTATGGACACTTTATAAACAAACACGTGTACACATAAATACACACACCTATATATA
>NC_068985.1:57617458-57618061 GCF_001194135.2 Octopus bimaculoides | reverse complement strand
ATATATATACATACTTGCATACATACATATACATAGAGAGAAAGTGAGAGAGAGAGAGAGAGAGAGAGAGAGAGAGAGACAGACAGACAGACAGACAGACAGACAGACAGACAGACAGACAGAGAGTCAGTAGATGAGGTCCTGCGATTCTCTATATAGAAAACAATAGCGCTCAAATGATTTGAACTTACACTCCGAAACCTTTAGCGACGACGAATTCTGCAGGGTAATGAGTAACTATAAGAGGAATCAAAGTGAAGAGATATGAAGACAATGACGCAAATAAACAGATAAAATTCCTTGGATTTGATATACAAAATATATATTGATAGAACAATCTTACACTGGGTACAAACACACAGTAAAATAAAGGGGAGAAGGTGTGGTGTTGCATGTACGACAGCTTGAAACGCTATACTTGCTCTTCTTTATCTTTCTGTGCCCTTGTACTCTGAGTAATTTATAGACATCTATATATTTATAATTGAATATTAATTGTCGGGAAAGGCTCTGTCTTCGCTCTCATTCTTTTCAAATGTTTGCATATATATACTTTCTTTATATCTAACGGAATCAGTTTTATTTGTTTATTTGCAACATTCT
>NC_068985.1:57612624-57617085 GCF_001194135.2 Octopus bimaculoides | reverse complement strand
GTATTATTTGTTTCTTTCTTATGGGTAGAATCGGCACACGAGGGGAGTGAAGCAAAAAACTCTTCTTTATAAACATGTTTTTCGGTCATTTTGTGATGAACAATGCTGAAATTGTTGTCACCAAAAACATGTAGAATGGCAGCTAAGATTAGAAGGAAATCCGAATATTACCCCCAGAATTACCTAGATTTACGGATTTAAGGATTTGGCTGACGTATGAGGACGTAGAGGTATCCGTATTACAGAAAGTAAGGTGCATGGAAAGAAAGCTGCTTCATTGTGAAAAACAGCATCTTTAATTTTTGTGTTTTTGAGATAACTTCCTTGTAAGTTTAAATGGAAGTTTAAGTTTGAAATACGCTCCTCATAAACAAAAAAGACAGAATAGGATTTGAGCTGTAATTGGGCAAAGCAAAAGAATAATATAATACATATCGAACTTTAACTCTGTGTATGTGCGTGTGTGTGTGTGTGTGTGTGTGTGTGTGTGTGTGTGTGTGTGTTTGTGTATGTGTGTGTGTGTGTGCGTGCGTGCGTGCGCGTGCGTTGGTATGCAAAGGAAGTCATTTTTGCATACCTTTCTTAATTCCAAAATAAGGAAATGTAGTGAAGTTTTAATTTGTTAAGAGTAGAAATATATAATGGGAAATTGAAAGAGAAAGATAATGCCCAATTCGACGCACGCGTGAAACATGGGACGAAAGTGAAAATGACCTTAAAATTGTACGACACGACCTCATTTCTTGGGTTCTCGGCGTCCTCTTCACTCAGGCTTTCCCCTTCTTTTTGTGCAGCTTTCTTTCACATTCACTTATAGAACATACAGTGTCGATTTTGTGCTGGCTTTTTTCACTTTCAACTATAGAACATACATAGGGTATGAAACATCAGCGATCAATATCCTACACCGGTTATGTACTAGATTACAATTACATAAGTCCCGTTTTTTCAAGCCTGCATGTTGCACAGCTCTATCCTCTATCGCAGAAAAATTTTGTGTGAGATCCGTCGAGTATTCTTTTCAAGACGTTTCTGTGAGAGAAAATAACTATAGTGAATGAGGCGTGCAAAGCGCTGCACTCATTTTTCAGATAGATCCGTTTACTCCGCTCCCCGTTGTTCTAGCAGAAGCTGTTTTGACCGAAAGCTCAGAGGTCATCTGGATTTATAAACAAGTTTCCTTCTTCTAGACCAGTGGTTCTCAACTAGGGTCCATATAACACCCGGAGGTCCATAGAGAATTTTATGGGCTCCATGCAAGCAAAATAGTAAATTGGAGATTCGCAGCAGGAGTTTAGTCTAGATGAAAACACTTTGCTTTAGATATATATACTGCAAGAAACAACTAAGTTTCTTACTCTAATGCTTAGCATAGTTCAACATGTTTGCAGCGACTGAAACATGTTCTCTCACAGATTGCAACTTCAAACCTATATAAGTGAATGTCTGTTAAACAAGATAGGAAGTTTGAAAGAAGTATATTTAAATATCGAAAGGCTATGGGGTTTCATCAGAGTAAAATAGTAATCAAAGTGGTACATAGATGAAACATGGTTCAAAAAGATTGGTTCATAATCTGTCTAGAATTTAAACACTTCTTCTAGCTAGAACTAGGTGTCCGTCATTCACATGAAGTTCTACGGTGCTCTCAATCGAGTATTTCCTTGCATAAATGTATATGTGTGTGTGTGTGTGTGTGTGTGTGTGTGAGTGTGTGTGTGTGTGTGTGTGTGTGCATGTTTGTGCGTACCTTTGCGTGCGGGTGTGTGTGCATTTGGTACTAGTCCTAATATTTGTTTGCGCTCTTCTTTTGAAGTAGTTTGTGTCGTGTGTTTATTCAACTTGCAGCTATTTAAAATGGTAATAACCTTTTTCTCGACTTCATTTTATAGTAGTTGTTCCTAACATCGAAGAAATTACGAACGTTAATAGTTGTATTTCTAGATAATACAAAGTCTACAATGTATATTATATAATATTCAATATACAATGTATTGCCATGGATACGTTTTCGTGGATTCGCTTAGTAAAGAGTAAATATGTTTTGTTTACAGTATATTCACTGTAGGACTATGGAATATAAGAGAGAGATAAAAGAATGTGACAATGAAAGATGGAAAAATGTAATATTAATGCGTGGAACAATGTTTGTTTACTTGTGTATGCTTTTGAAACAAACTAAACAAAGCTCACATGCGAATGGTTATTTTAGTTGTGTACTACGGTCTGTTCAAATAAACAAGTGATAATTTCCTACAGTACTTTGATATCTGACTGACACATTAATGATGTTTGAGAACTATCTTAGATAATGGATATTCCCTACTGTTCCTGCACCAATTCTTAATTCTAACAAGCTGCCTCATATATATTTGAATATTTTGAAAAAATTACAACCCCGTGATATTTACATCTCAAGATAGGTTTTCTAGTAACGTGATCTATAACAGACCAAAGACGGAGCCTCAGCATGCAAAAACTAGCGGCCAAATTTTCGTCAAATTATATATGCAGCCTTAGAAAGGAAATGTACATATTGGATAGTGTAATCTTAAATCTAGTAATATTATAGACTAGCCATAGCTGACCCGGATGCCATGGGTATCTTTAAGGGTTGACTTTGACTTAGTAACCACTAAAACAACATATTGCAAGCTGAATACCCGTCCAGTGCCTGCGAAGAACCGTCGAGAAACAAAGTGTAAGCCTTATTTAAAGCGATATATGATTAAATACTTACGGCCAGAGCTTCTTACCCAAATATGAGATCACATCTTCGAACCCGCACTTCAGCAATGTGGGTAGATAGGTCTAAAACTACCATTCCTGCAAATATTCCGTCAGCTGTGACCCTAAACTACTGGGATTGAATGACATCTAGAGTACACATGCCATTATACATACAAGCTACATACACCATTATACATGTTGGGTACACACACGCCATTATACATAAAGTGACAATTGTCAAGAAGTGTTCTTAATCTCTCTATTCTTTGATTTTTCCAAAGCTCTGTCAATAATCTTTAGCTAAGACTCCTGAAGTATAACATATTCAATATATCAATGTATTGTTTGAATACAACGTTTGCCATTTCTATAGTAACGTGCAGCATCCACTGAAATACAAACATATATCAAATACATTGAATCACATTCTCTCCACATCCAAATGACTTCGCTTATAATAATAAAAAAAATATTTTCAATTAGGTTCATTCCTTTTATGAATGGAATGAACGATGGGCTTACGCAATATGTCACACTAAATATTGTTGTATTTTCCTTGATGTAAACTGATATAATACCAATCATACACATTATTGATTATGTAGCATGATTACATCTGGCTCTAAAAGGCATTTTATAGATTCTATTAGCATTCAGTATGTAGCACTGTTTTTTTCTCTTAATGTTTGTAATTTAGAGATGCATGTGCTGTATTCTTCGTTCAAGGAAATATATAGACATTTACATAAACCCTATCGGTTTGGTGTAGGATGATCACAGAGAAGGTGTTACCGAAGGGAGAAAAGCTGGAATTAATAGCTGATGTTGCTAGGTTTTGACTGGCGGATGAACATCTACATTTGGCAACGAAGTAATACTAATGTCCCATTAAACCTCCGTCCATAATCATTACGGAGAGTATATCCAAGGGGACAGATGCGAATCAGTGACAACTATAGTGTCAATTACATTTGGCCTTAAAATATTCAGATGCCTCCTGCTTTGGTAAGGAAATGAATCAGACCATTCTTAGTTCACAACGCCACAAATCAAGGTAAATACAGATCCATCTATAAAGGGAATATATTATAACAGCTGGAGTTATTAGAACCATAAACAGTATAAGCTAAAAGGCTTAGTTGCATTTGTTAAAGCAATAAGTTCAATCATTGAGAGAATACGAAGTGAAATAAGGTTTCAGATTATAATAGTATGATATTGTAGCAAGAATGTAGCATAAATCTTGCGCCGAAAACGTCGCTCTGTCTGCAGAAACATTTTCAAATTTCAGTTGATACAAATCTGTCTCCTTTCTTTCCATCAGTAGCAGTGGCATACGTTTGATACAAGTCATTTATTACTGTCACCATATTCACACTAACCCCTGGCCCTGAGCCAACATCTAGGAAAGATGATATGGCAGCTCTTGAAGTAGACAATGTTAGCCATTTAATGCGCGTTGCATCAGTCAAATATATATATATATATAAATGTAGGGAAAGCAAGTTAGAATAATATATATGTATGTGTGTGTTTGTGTGTTTGTGTGTGTGATTATGACTAAAAACATTTCCTCCAATGGATAGACTTCACTTTGAAGTGCTCAGGATATTAAACCTTAAGCGTTAGAATAATGTAGTAGTTGGAAACAAAGTTAGGCAAATCAAGTTCACTCATACATTAATATTTATTCTGCCCTGGATCCAACATGCACGAATTTCTCCGAAAGTA
>NC_068985.1:57608128-57609722 GCF_001194135.2 Octopus bimaculoides | reverse complement strand
AGAGAGAGAGAGAGAGAGAGAGAGAGAGAATGTGAGAGAAAAATAGAATAATATTTGTGCGTGCGTCTCTGTGTTAGTATGCACTTATTGTTTATTTAAATTGATACGTGTGAAAATGCATGGAGTTCAATTTCTATCGAGAGAAATTACTCTGTTCAGTCCTAATGCATAAAGATACATTCTTGAATATATTTACGAAGGTTAAAGACATTCTCGTAGACATATCCAGAATGTTATTATTATTATTATGGAACAAAATATATCATTTATACTTTTGTGTTATCTATCCAACTTTGTCATCTGGTTTCTATCTAAACGCATATGCAACCTTTCAACTTGTGAATACGTTCTCTCAAAGCCATTTGTAATATATATCTTCCACTTAAGTTGAAATGAAATATTTATTCCATGTTTTCTTTTTGAAACCAAGATATACTCCGTTTCAAATTTTTTTTTTTCGTCCTGACGCACTACTATCTCTAAATGAAACTCAAACCGAATTTTACCCAGATTTAACACAGTATTAGTTCACAATGTTTTTGAGGAGACATTAAGCAGCATCCTGTGGTAATTCTCTGATCAGAAGTTCAGAAATTTGGTTGTATAATGGATTTACGTCTTAGTTCTCACTACTCCCAGACCTGCTCTGGCCGGAGATGGTAGTTTCCAGTGAAAAGCATAGCAGAAAATCGCTCTGTTGCTAAGGTATTAACTGAAGGTTAAGCCAACATTATGATATGTAAAAAGATGAAAGTTGATATAGATAAACACAGGAAATGTCGCAAAGTATAGCAAATCGACCATAATCTCTGTTATAATCCGGTATACGCACACAAATTAGTGTTAATCATTTTCATGTGGTTTCCGGGAACCAGCGTGAAACGCAGTGCCTCGTCCGTGAATAAGTTTGGAATGGCAGTATGGTACCTTTGACAGAAATAGAGATATTATGCAAATATGAGACAGGAAATAACGAAAATTTGAAGAATTAAATGAGATATAGTCATCTAGCTCCTTTGGTAGCAATTTTTAAAAATCATTCAGCGAAATAAATAACCAATACATATACCATCTAACCAACGGTTACAATATTATACTCGGGAATATATCGAAAGCACACAATAGAAAGAAAGTGATTTCTAACACAAGCAATTGTTCAAAAACTTCGGGGTAGGGGTTATTCGATATAATTCACGGAGCTATATTTTATAGATATTCGTACGTTTTTGAAGTTACATGAGGAAAACAATTAACATTTCTCTAATATATTTTGAGGCGTTTTGAATAACAGTTGAACTTATGCACATGCGTTTGTTTCTCATTCTATATTAGTTACCTTTTTCATTCAAACAATTTCTTTCAGTTTGACAGTTTACGAGGAATTTTCTTTTCAGAGAACAAGTCTACTGATTTTGAAGCAACTTCAGTACTAAAAATTGAATAATATATTAAAAATATATTTCATATTGATTAATATACTGTATGCATTGTGTATTTTTCATAAAGAACAAATTGATTTATGCAGTAGATATGATGAATAATGTATAATGTATATAATTGAATAATATATTATATTCAATATTATAGTATATAT
>NC_068985.1:57605128-57608045 GCF_001194135.2 Octopus bimaculoides | reverse complement strand
TATGGGTGTGTGTGTGTGTGTGTGTGTGTATGTGTGTGTGTGTAGATGTAAGCGAGCAAATATTTGTTTTTGATTAGAAGCGTTGAAATGTGTATTGTACGGTACAAATAATAAGATATTTTTCCAACGCAGAGTAGCCGTTAAAACAGCAGAAATACTGGTTAAATTACCCTTACAAAGCGGAAAAACTTGTCAACAAACAGCCATAGGTCTGGAACCTATATTTCCATACTCTCAAAGACTACTGCTGAACGCTTTACTATTAAGCTAAACTTCTCGCCGAATTAAATGCTATATAGAACAAACTTCATAGAACAACTACGTGTTTCTGCTGTTCTAACTGTAATTCTACGTTCGAAAATACCATCTTATTTCTATCGTATATATATATATATACATATATATATACATGTGTGAGTGGGGGCTGCGTGCGCGCACGTGTGTGTGTGGGGTGTGTGGAAATAAGGTAATTTCTGCAAGGGAAGAGTAGATCATTCCTCGCTGTGGCACTGAAACAAAGAGTACAGGCTACGGGGCGAAACGCTTGTAACATTGAGATACCTGCTGATGATTCGGAAATTGTTTCCACATTGCAATGGATCGGGAAGAAATGCTTGCAAAACTTATGAGTAGCTCTTGCAGTTTCCACATAGGGCAAAGGATATTTGATGTTTCTCTCGCATAAATATCTTGAATACTGTAGAATGTATATATTGCATAATTTACTACATCCATAAACATAGTTTTGAAGTATATGAAGTGAAAATATGAAGGAAGAGGAGGAGACTGAGTAGAACGATGACGACGAGGACGACGACGACGACGACGAAGAAGAAGAAGAAGAAGAAGAAGAAGAAGAAGAAGAAGAAGAAGAAGAAGAAGAAGAAGAAGAAGAAGAAGAAGAAGAAGAAGAAGAAGAAGAAGAAGAAGAATTTACAATATGAAAAGCGTTAAGGTTGAAGGAGGTTGGAGCAGAATTTCTCGTAGAGCTTCTACAGGAAGTTTAACACTTAGGAACAGGAACGATTATCAGGAATGTTCTAAGTACATGAAAGACTACTAAAAGCAAGTGGATACCTAAGGTTACAGGTAGTAACCCGCAACACATATAAATCCTGCCAGCCATAAGACCGAACATGAGCCAAATCAATAATAATAATAATGATAACGATGATGTCGATGATGATGATTTCAAACATTGGCACAAGGCCAGTAAGATCTTGGGAGGAGTAAGTCGTTTGCATCGACCCCAGTCTTCAAGTGGTACTTATTTTATCCACCCCGAAAGGATAAAAGACAACGTAGACCTCGACGGAGTTTGAAACACAGACTGTAAAGATAGGCGACATGCCGCTAAACATCTCGCTCGGCGTACCAACAATTCTGCCAGGTCACTGCCTTTAAAATAACCTATGGCATTCTATTCATCCTTGTAATTACTCAGCTCGAATGTAAGTCAATTTTGATTGATATAACCACCCACCTCAACTACTTAAAAAATGTAAAAATCGCAAGAGACACTCAAACGTAGAGTTTTTGATGCTTAGGGGTGAGCAATAAATACCGTAAGGCTACTTCAGTTATTTCTCCTTGGTACTTTTTATTGTTTAATTATACAGGTCTATCAGTTATTTTCCAGCAAGTCCCTTCCATTTATAACAGAGTGGTTATCATTTGGAAAAACAATAACGTCTTACCAGAAAAGTATAAAAAATGCCAGTTGGAGATGCTTTGGCTGTAAATAGCGGTTACAAGTGAATTTCGCAATTATCAAAGACAGCAAAGACACAAAGATGACAAACAAATACTATAGCATAGCATGCATTGATTACCAAAAATCATTTGATAACATGCAGCACTATTGGATATTGGAGCTCTCCATACAATTAAAGCTTCTTCATTTATACATGCATTGCATCACACCACTTCAAGACAAAGAGATAATTGAAGCAAGTAGTATATCCATAAGAAAATTAATCTTTCATGGAGACTCAGTTCTGTCCCTTATCTCCTTCTTCTCGCAGGTTTGACGCCTTCAATATATTTGATGCATAGGACTACAATTAGTTATAAATGATACACGAAACTTATAAACCATCTCTCTTATATCGATAACTTAAACCTACCTGCAAGGGTTTAATACTGACTCAGCTTTATCGTCTGACTGAATTTATGAACGCTCTTTAGTAGATTCTAGATCTACGAAAATTGTTCAAATACATACATATAGGATCAAAATTAACTCAACACTAGCAATAAGAAATTCAAATGTTCAGAAGGCACCGTGGAGCACTGAGCTGAAGGATCAGCTAAGAGTTCAAAGTTTGATTCGTTTTCGAACTTCAAGTTGAGTTCAACTAGGAAGAATGTATTATGAGGTTGTCAGTCTTAACCACATATAGACATGCAAAAGCCATCATTGAAATACCAGGTAGATGTGTCGAATACCTACATAGCTTCTGTTGGCATTTATGGCCTGATTTGCGTGATCTGTCATACATAGCCTCTAATCACGTAAATGTATCAGCTTTCCGGCTATTTGTGGTAAGTACGTATTCCACTGTCCCAAAGGTCATCATATAATCAGCACACTTTATTATATCGTGAGGAGGTCATGCCGTACCTCTTAATGCACAGAAACAGGTTCAAGTTTGCCACATGTAGAGGAACTGTGAGTAGATGCTAACATTGCTAGTAACAGATATATTCCAGTATAATTGTCTACTTTACCGGAATACAGTCCTGCGTGAAAAGAACACCAAGTCGGCTTAGTGCAGGCTGAAATCTGGTACATATTCAAGTTTTCATTGTGCAAGATATACTCTAGCAAGAACAGAGATGAAGGTACAGCAACGAACTTTAGAGTTGTGGTGGAGCGATGACATTTTGTAGTCTCACATATATATATATATATATA
>NC_068985.1:57603516-57604360 GCF_001194135.2 Octopus bimaculoides | reverse complement strand
ATATATATATATATATATATAAATACGTACTGAGATAGATATATAAATTTATGAAGCCTGTTCATTTCATACTCTTTCGTACTACGTATATGCATATAACTACACGCACACACAGAGACACCCATATACGTATATAATATATGTACATGCATGCAGATACATTCATACATAGAGACATATATATCTATCACTCTATCTTTCTCTCCCCCTGTCTCCATCTATATATATATAATAAAGAGTAAAAGAGTCAAATGGAAGAGTAGGTACGGTTAGGCAGCTTTTTAAGGATCACTACAAATGCTTCGATACATATAGGTCTACGTATATATACAGGATTTTAATTTAAATTTATTAAATTAGCTAACGATTTAATTTACCTGTATAATAAGATCAATACATAATAAAACTACCGGCTATTTGGGAATTCTAAGGGTGAACGAGCTCTATGTGTACTCTAATACTTTCTTAACGGAACGCACCACAACTATACAAATATATACATAAATACATACATGTGTGTGTATGTATGCAGGTAGTTAGATAGTTAGTTAGGTAGGTAGGTAGTTAGTTAGGTAGGTAGGTAGGTAGGTAGGTATTTGGGTACGTAGGTAGGTAGGTATGTATGTATGTATGTAGGTAGGTAGGTAGGTAGGTAGGTAGGTAGGTAGGTAGGTAGGTAGGTAGGTAGGTAGGTAGGAGTGCATATAACTTGCGAATAACCAATTACGTAGATTCATAACTGAAACACCTGTTTGAAAATTGCTCAAAATTTCCAGAGTTGTTAAACCTAGTTTACATTTCACTCTAATCAAATATATCACCACGTATATAAGTCCCGTGTGTG
>NC_068985.1:57599048-57602686 GCF_001194135.2 Octopus bimaculoides | reverse complement strand
TGTGTGTGTGTGTGTGTGTGTGTGTGTGTGTGTGTGTGTGTGTGTGTGTATGTGTGTGTGTGTGTGTGTGTGTGTGTGTATGTACAGGGAGCGTAAGTTATTTGAGGACCGATTTATGTTTATATATAATGAAACAGATATAAAACAGATAATAAATTTATTTATTAAAAATCTTATGTGAATAAAAATAAGCCTTCTTTTCTATACAACTTTCATACAGATTTGCCTTATGTACAAACGTATTGGTAAATAAGTTTAATATTTTTCCACCAACTTTTACAACCGTATCGGTAAATAAATTCAATAATTAAATTGCAGCCAACTCCTAAATACGTAACTAATCAGTGACCAAATCATTAAGTCATGCAAAAATTATAATCCCTACGGTTTTCCATAGTATAATATAAAAGTGCACCACATTCATTCAATTTATAGGCAGGATTAATCACTAACTTTAATAAAATTACAACAAAGAAACGCATAAACCAATGTACATCGTATCAGTATTAATAGTAAACCTGCAATAACTAAATTAAATGCTAAATAGCGACCAATCTTTAAGTCCATAAAAATAATAATCCCACCAGTCTTCCGTAGTTACAACTATGATAAAAAAAAAGTTAACGCTTTATATAAATCTCTCCAAAACAAAACACGATTGAATTTAATTTAACTAATAATATAACAATTGTAAGTGAAGTACATTATTTCATCATTCAAAAGATAATGATAAAGCACTAAATACTCATTAATATATCACCACTACAAGCCATAATATTAAATTACCAGTAACTAATAGAAACATAAAATCTTATTAAGTAGGAACAAATAAAAGTACTTGTAATTAACTTTTATCATAAAACCTTGCTATGTTTAAAGCTAAAAACTGTTTAAAAGATAATAAGACTACAAATTTTAACAGCCACGCGGTACCATGTCCAAGAATTTAAAAGGACTATCTTAACTATTGATGATGTAGTGCGTAGTTACTACTTCCTCTATTGTCTCAAACAATATTGGTGACGTAGTAAGCAAAGAACTCGAATCGTAAACATTTCAAATCCTCACAAATATTTGCTAAGTTAAAAACCAGATATTACCCTATATTTACTTAAAATTTCAAGTTTCCCACATAAACAGTGATTAGAAGTTGTAAACTGTTTACCATATTTATATCCTTGTTTTATTAAATGTCTTAACAGTTTATTTATTCTTTCCAAAAATTTATTAGCATAATTAATAATAGTACTATATTTAACAATTTGCTCAATGAAAGAAGGAATTCAACTACTGAACCATGGCATTAAAGCCACTTGGAAACCAAGTGTTTTATTTTAAATGCCATTATATATTCCATTATGATCCTTAATTATTAGATTAACATCTAAATAATTAATACTTCTTGTATTGTTATCATTTCTGGCGACTATAAACTCACTAGGGTATATTTTTCTGAGTAAAAATTCGAAGAAACCATAATTAGGTATAAATATATCATCTATGTATCAGCAGCATCCATGAAGTGGTTTAAACAAACTCACATTTTTCCTCGCACATAGGTCTTTAAGAAAAAGGAACTCGCATGAAGAAAGATAAAGATCATCCAATAGGGGGCTAAATTGCCACCCATTGGAATTCCCCTAACCTGCTCAAACACTCTACCCGCAAATATTACAAACGAATTAATAAAACTAACCGTTTCTTTCATCTTTCTTTTACTTATATTAGTATATCACTTATAGCAACAATTAGATAAGAAACCTTTACCATTCTTTTAATATATACATTTATATCCATTATTAAAAATGATATCTAATATTCTAAAGATAAAATCTTCTACACATTTAAGTTTCAGCTTTGTATATAGTGTCGAAAAATCATACACATACTTATTCATAACTTTGTTACATTTGATCAGTCTATCCAGAAATTTCTTAGTTGATCTAACACTCCAAAAATAGCTGGGTTAGCAAATTAACTTATATGGTAGTTGAATATTTAAAGAATTACGATAAGTGGATGGGGAAAGATTCAGTTCTGTATAAACCACTAGTTAAAGAATATATAGATGAATTACATAAAAGGTATGTAATAGTACCAGCAGATAAAGCAGCAGGGAATTTGTAGTAATTTGTAAAAATATTATATGATGGTTGCTGATAAATAGTTAGGAGTAGATAAGGTATTTATGTTTATATCTAAAAACACGTACAAAAATAGAAATATTAATATTTCTAAGTCTCTCTAAAGGAGACTACGGCAGCAGTACTGGATATTAATAGTTATCGCCAAGCTAACATGGCAGTCCGGAAAAATAGAACGAATGCTGCCGTTGATAAGCTCCAAGAGGAAATGACCTCTAGCTAGCTATGTGACACACGAACCTGTGTCCATTATAACCTTCAAACAGGGGAGGTCAGCCGCTTCCCCTTGCTGGTCTGACATCTACAGTTTTGTGTGTCACATAGCTAGCTTGAGGCGATGGCCTCTTAGAGCTAATCAACGGCAGCATTCGTCCTATTTTTCTGGACTGCCATGTTGGCTTGGCGATAAATATTAATATCCAGTACCACTGCCGTAGACTCCTTTAGAGAGACGTAGACATATTAATATTTCTATTTTTGATAACCAGTGAATTTAGGTAAATAGTCCTTCGAACAGAGGGTAAGTAGCGACACCTGCCTAGTCCGGCTGCTCTATATTGATAAGGGGAAAATACCCTGAACCTAGTTTGTAGATGTCAGACCAGCAAGGGGAAGTGACTGACCTCCCCTGTTCGAAGGTTATAATGGACACAGGTTCGTGTGTGTCACATAGCTAGCTACAAGCGATTTCCTCTTGGAGCTAATCAACGGCAGCATTCCTCATGTTTTTCAGGACTGTTATGTTAGCTTGGCGATAACTATTAATATCCTGTACCGCTGCCGTAGTCTCCTTTAGAGAGACTTAGAAATATTAATATTTCTATTTTTGTATGTGTTGTTAGTTATAAATTTAAATTCCTTATCCACTCCTAACGCTTTACCAACAACCATCATATAATATGTTTCGCAACTACTACAAAATTCCCTGCTGCTTTATCTGCTGCCATTACATAGCTTTTATGTAATCCATCTATATATTCTTTAACTAGTGGTTTATATCTATCCAATTATCGGATTTCTTTAAATATTTAACTAACATATAAGTTAATTTGCTAACCCAGCTATTGTATGAACTCATTAATATAACTTTCTTTAAATTATATTTACTAATTCTACTTAGTTCTCTTTTTTTTTTTTTGTCTCTTTACTCATAATGTCTCTTAGTTGCCTATTTTTAATAATATCCAAATTTCCTGTATAAACATGCTTTGTTTCTTTATAACAAAATTCCGAATTATCACATTCACAATCTCATAACTATATTTCTTTCAAACATTCAAGACTGATTTTAGATAGCAGCTTATTATAATTAGATAAGTTATTACATTTCTTCTTACCAAGTTTATAACAAATGTTGACATTTATATGTCTTAACATTTTCCGGCAAATGTTTTTTTTTGTTTTATCATTTCCAATTACATTACTTAAATTAACTTCATCAATGAAATTTCTAACATATGGTATTTTTAACCTATTACAAAAACTATTCACTGA
>NC_068985.1:57596995-57598918 GCF_001194135.2 Octopus bimaculoides | reverse complement strand
TATATATATATAGATGTACATATAGATATCATAAGGTATTTTATATATAGAGTAAAAAATTAGGTACGTTATATTGATTTTGGTCCTTAGTTGGTTTACACGCTGGCTACTCGATAAAATCTTATATAGATTTTATTCATATATTATTCATATATTTTATTTACAAATATTGACCCGGAATATATTCAGTGCTGAATCCTTACGATTATACAGACGTGGCGAGATGAACTAGTCACAGATCACTTTAAATTGGATTTATAAGTGTAAACATTTGTATATGCGCTAGCGGATGCGTTGTGTTCCTTTGGTATGTACAGATGTTAATATATTTATTTATTACGGTTATGTTCATATTCAGGAACATGAGAACATGGTAATACATGGTGACCATGAAATCATTAATGGTATACGACTAAACCTTTTTTTTTATTGAAGGAATTTCTCCTAGCTTTAATTCCCTCAATGTCGGCGCATGTGTATACTTATTGAAGTAGTTTGACTTTAGAGTCCCATTAAAGTGTGTGGCTTTTACGCACAGGTATAGCCCTAAATATAACGTACTTTATATATATAGGAAAGAATTACATACCTTGTATTAATTTATTTCGTTAGTTGGTTTACACGCTAGCTACTCGATAAAATCTTATCTACATGTTATCTTTATATTTTATTTATATACACACATGCATACATACATATATGTCTGAGTGTATGTGTGTGTCGGTGTGTAATCCTACCATATTGACAGTATGACCTTTTTTGATGCAATTCAGCTTTCGATGCGGTTTGTGCTGGTTCATTACGCTAGTACCATGATCGTTTTCGATTTATGTTATTGTAGACAATTCATATTTCATCACCAGTGAAGATTCGCTTAAAAAACAGGTCGATTTCATTGCGTTTGAGATGCATATCACAAATATTTTTTGGTTGTCCTAAGTTAATCTATTTCAATTTATGTGGAACTCAAATATCGATCCTCCTAACGAGTCTATGATATTTTAAGTGATTTTCATTTGTTGTGTGTGATACACTTAACCTCTCTGCAATCTCTCAAACAGTTATATGACAATCAGATTCAATTATGGCTTCGATTCGGTCTTTACCAACTTCAGTGGGTCGACCTCAACGTTAGTTATCTTTGGGTGGAAAATCTTCAGAACAGAATTTTAAAAACCATTTTTGACATGCGTGTTCAGTTATGCAGAACCCTAACCCTAACCCTAACTATACATTTCACATGACTGTGTGAACCTCAGCAGTTTTCTTGCATTTACGAAAATAAAAACACAAAATATGGCGAAAATTTTCGTTTTTGCACACCATGTCAAAATTAACGCTGAAGTAATAGCTGTAAACAAAATTACATTCTATTTGCTTGTAAAGTAAGCTAAAATTAACGACTATCGAATGTCAAAAGAAAAAGAAAAATAACATTGGTCAAAAGTCATTCACACACACACACACACACCCCCACACACACACACACATACACACACACACACACACACACACACACACACACACACACACACACACACACACATATGTGTGGGTGTGTGTGTGTGTGTGTGTGTGCATGAAGTAAATATGTTTGATGCGTAAGAGGTAAATAAATTAGATAGTAAGAAAGAGAGACAGAAAAACAGAGGTGAAATTAATATGCCTGTTAGACTATTTCTTTCTAACATCTTGTGACGTTCTTTAATTTGTATAATTCTTTTGAATTGCTGTCATCATTTCCGTCCTAATAATAATTTATGTACCCTCAGAATCTAATATGTCTGGCAGGTGTCTGTATGGTTACAGGTGCACCATGCACATTTAATAACGCTACTCTAAAGAGATAATCTAGTAATCATTACCGCTTATAAATTATATATATATATATATATATATATATATATATATATATATATATAT
>NC_068985.1:57595596-57596424 GCF_001194135.2 Octopus bimaculoides | reverse complement strand
AAACAGTTGCTTCACCACATACCGAAGTTCAGAAATAGCAGCCAAAATGCTGAGACTCCAACAGATAGCATTACTTGTAACCCACAAAGGCAAAACAAGAAGAAAGAACAATGAAAACTAACCATTCGAAGTTAATCATAGACACGTTTCTGGCTTAGGAGCGATAAAACTCCATTTCCTCTTCAGTATGATATTCCCGTTGTAGATTCGACGGTGCTAGCAATTGTGCATGTATGACAGAGTGAACATCATGCATCGACAAAACTTGGAAGCACCTCCGAACCCACATAGGCCAACCTGTTGGAGTTTCAGCATTTTAGCTGCTGTTTCTGAACTTCGGTATGTGGTGAAGCAACTGTTGCTGATCCCTTAATTATGTTTATAAATGTATAAGAACTTTAAAATAAGTTCCTCACCGATAACGGTGCTCACATACCGAAGGGCTTGGTAAAAATTATTAATCGTTAATTTATTAATAAATGAATAAATTGATAATCCTTTACCCTTTTAATTGCAATAATTATTCACTCCCGGATAGTAAACCGCAGATTGTCTGCGGTATTGCCTGCGACGCACATGGTAATTTCTTGAGGAGGGATGATGAGCTGGCTGGCCTATGCAGGTTCGGAGATGCTTTCAAATTGTGTCGATTGTTATGATGGCGCTCAGTCATACATGCACAATTGTTAGCATCGTCGAATTTGCAACTGGAATATCATACTGATGAGGTAATGAAGAGTTTTTCCTTCTACGCCAGAAACATGTACATGATTAACTATGTCTAGTTTAGTTCGTTATTTTTTTTTCTTCTTTTGCCTTTGTGAGTTA
>NC_068985.1:57593482-57595586 GCF_001194135.2 Octopus bimaculoides | reverse complement strand
ATATATACATACATATATAAATATATAGATAGAGACAGAGATATTTATAGACGATCAGACAAGCGCACGCATAAACTCATACTTACAAATACGCGTTTCGGTGCTCACTCATATACTTGTGTGTGTGTGTGTGTGTGTGTGTGTGTGACTGTGTCTGTGTGTGTGCGTCAATGTGTTTACACGCACATACAAACTTGTTATATTTTAATTATTTAGTTGAGTTTAATCGAATGAATTGACCTCTGTTTTTCGAAGACTTGTACATATTCAATCAGTCTCTATCACTGAACCGCTAGATAACGGCCACGTAAACACAAACAAACTTGGGTTGTGAAGAGGTGCAGGGAAGGCACAGGTACAAATACTTTGGTAAGCCTGAAGCTACAGTTGAAGACACCTAGTCTAGATGCGACACAGTGGGACTGAACCTAGAACAATGTGGCTGGCTGACAAGTTTCTCATCCTTCACTGTCATGATACCTCTATACTCAATATGTTCTCTGAGGTAATCATCTCACGTAAGCAGAAATCATATTCCACTTTTGCCCATTATGTCCATTTTTTCCTGATTTCTCCTAACTTCGATTGTAGTTCTATATTATTTAGCTATTCTAACATTATTTTCTTCCTGTATTCTCCTTGTACCATCCTCCACACGTTCACATATACACCTCCTATTTTACCACAACCTCTGTTCCTTCAGTTCATTACTTATATCTTCCTCTGTCTTTGTATAGCTAGCTACCGTCCTTAATTGTTTTAAGGGCCTGACCAACAGTGGCTCTGCCTTTGATCATGATCTTAATTTTACTTGCTACCCACGTCTCTCAGTTTCATCTTTTTGACATTTATTACTTCCCCCTATATCATAGAGATTCTTCTCCTTCTCCCTGCCTTTTCTTGTTATTCTTCTTTCTCTCTCTCCACTCAACATTTAAATCTCTGTCAAAGCCGAACTTATAGCACTATCACTGTGTGATTACTTACTGGTTGCATACCCAAAATAAGAGAAAATAAACAGAGAGCAAGAATGAAAAATACTTGTAGATTTCAGCGGTCTCGTGTGTGTGCGAAACTGAATATCACCAATTGGTCGATAACTGATAAAGAATTGCGGACCTTCTGTTTATCTCTCGTTCGTTTTTTCACTCAGTATATACATATATATATATATATATATATATATATTTATGTATGTATATATGTTTGTTTGTGTATATGTATGTGTGTATACATGTATAAATATGTTGTGTGTGTAAAGTGTAATGGTGGTTATTTATATCTCTATCTCCAAACCAGCTTCCCTTGAATTTCTATTTTATCCACCCTGGATACCGTGGTCCTAGAGTAGGGCCGATACTCCAGATAACTTGGATATCGCGATGGGGGTCGAGTGACTCGGCTGAAATTACGAATCTAGTAGGAGCATACCTCTTATATAGCTTAAATAATGAAATCCCGGAGCTAAGGGGCGGTTTATACGGTTTATATAGGGATGATGCTTTATTCATCATCCTTAGCAACAATAAATCATTCATTGAAAGAATAAGGAAGAGAATTAGTAAAAAGGAATCTTTATAAGCATATCCATGTATAATGTTTACCCCTTCCCTTTCCTTATAAGTGAAAGGTTGATTGCCCCCTCAAGCTTTAAATCACTAGATAAGAAACAAATAAAATCAGGGACAGTTAGAATTCTACCTAGAATTAATTGCTAGCCTGCTAGGCTTGGCTATGTCAAGATGTTTTTTTTATATTCTTCTTTCCCACTTAGATTGTTTAAATGTTGTTACAACAGTAATATGTCCATTCTGCTGAAATGAAATGTTCAGTAAATTTTCTCTATCCTTGTGCGGATGAAGATTGCTCTGCATTTTACATTTAATGTAATACTCGTATTGCTTAAATAAATGGAGTAGCATGAAACGTGCGTATTGCAATAATCTATAAAATCCATGTTGCATTGTTTGATTTTTGATCACCTTGTCTTTGGAATTGTTTGGATAATAACATACTATATTCTGGTGACTAAACGTAAATGCCACATTCAATTTTGAATCTAAATTCTTTACTGAACTCACCTACCAAAAACGAGTGTATATAT
>NC_068985.1:57592365-57592743 GCF_001194135.2 Octopus bimaculoides | reverse complement strand
TATATATATATATATATATATATATATATATATATGTCAAACTGCATGAACGTGTGACAGCGAGTTATCAAGAAGATAGATAAAATCCGAAACAACCGTGAAGCAGGAATTAAGAATTCGCAAAAACAATGGAAGGAAACTATGTCTTAATGTAGGACATCTCAGGAAATTGGAAGATTTTTCTTATATGGTGTATATGCCTGTGTAGCTTCCTGGTAATTAATCGATATTAATTAATATATGATTTTTTGCCATATTTTTTAATAATATATATATAGATAGATAGACAGATTGAAAGATTGAAAGACAGGTGCGTATAGATATAGATACATACATAAATATCTATATACCTGCATAGTTTCATATAGAGTTGTATAT
>NC_068985.1:57585046-57591459 GCF_001194135.2 Octopus bimaculoides | reverse complement strand
TATATATATACATATATAGATGCATAATACACACTATATATATATATATATATATATATATATATACATATATAGATGTATATATATACATACACACTAAATTTACATATATGTATACATGCATATTTACGTATGCGTGTGCTTGTGATTATATGTATCTGTGTATGTAAGTATGTATGTCTAATGACGCCAAGGAAGTGTTTTTTTCACAGATCGCATTTATTTCGTTGCTGTTAGAAATCTGTATGATCTCTTCATGAATATATAACATAGATATTTAATCCACCTTCACATTCCATAATGTTATTGCATAATTTGTCTCATAATCTTCTTTCCCTGTCTAGACAATCGACCTTATGCTGAGAAAGACACTTCCAGTAGCTAGAAATAGTGAGCAAATTCTATAAATACTCATTAAGGGAAAAGCTACTTTGGATAATATGATCCTAGAAATAACCCTCAAATGAATTGATTGTTAACAAATAATTTGAAATTTCGTGGTTACGAAGTGACTCGTGGATGGACAGTGCATATACAAGTAGTATTAAGGATTTACTGTGCTTCTATATTCATAGAACAAATAAGGTAAATTTCCTGCTAGATGATTTATGTTGGTGAACTGTGTACAACCAGACACAGTTTCAATGTTGTAGGATCGATTCCAAGAGAGGACAAAGAAGAAATAACATAACATAGTCGTGGGTATTTAGGATTTAGGAAGAGAACTACTGGAAATATTGAGGGTCTTTATTTCGATTGAGAGGGGTAAGTTTTATGATATTATCTATTGTTCTATTTAGTCTGGAATAGATTTGTAATATTTTTCTCTTGCTGATTTAGTTTTGATTTCTTGATCTCGATTATTCAACGTTGAATGCATTTGAGCGTCGTATGTTTACGCTCTGAAATGCTTTGGTGCCAAAAAATTTAGTTATTGTTCTTCATGATCTTTAACTTCTGTAAACGACATGTATTTCTCTCATTCATATTGAAGTATCAGAATAGAGTTAGTGCAGGTGAAATCAAAGCGTGATCAACTTTGAATTGCAAGTTGTAAATTCCGCCGACTGTCATATACACCTACCAGAGCTGTACTTACTCACTTAAGGAAATACAGACAAAGGAAATAAGACATTAGGAGTAAGACAAAAGTTCTAGTTCTTCACTTGAGGAAATTAAAATCAATTGATAAGAGAGATGCTTTGTAAGTATAAAAGAAAGGAAAGCGGCAGAGAGTAACTGAGTCAGCAACATTAGTATCACTTCCAAAAGTATTTGCTGCAGGGCATTACTTTGTGCCGGGGACTGGAGTTTAGTGAGCAGTGATTCAGCTTCCAACCATAACACCCAAGAGAACCACCGCAATCGTTCTCTCATGCCAAAAGAAGAAGCAGGAAAACCGAAATGAAAATACGAAATAAAGAGAAAGCCCCCAAAAGAAGGGTAAACCCCACGAAAATGCGACGAAAAAACCTGGGGTGGTTCTTCCTCTTTAGTGAAATCACGTGGACTTCAAAGAATTCTCGCAGGTAAACAAAGAAATAATTGGTATTTATAAAGAAACATCTTGTAAATTACTGTGATGCGGATCACTGGCTTCGGTGTAATCGATAAGCCCTTTATTCCAAGGTTTTAGCACATGTACAAATGATTATTTAGCTGGCAGTATGGTTATCGCTCCGGACACGTTTGAGTTCAAATTCTGCCAGACTGACTTTGCCTCTCATCACTTCTGGGTTGAATGGCTGGGTGAAATGCTCAGTGGTATTGCGTCCGTCTCTTCTTTCAGTATTCAAATTCCGCCGAGGACAACTTTTCCTTCCATCCTTTCAAGCTCGATAAGTTAAATACTAGTGAAACACTGGGGTCGATGTAGTCGACTATACCCCTCCCCCAAATTTCAGACCTTGTGTTTATAGTAGAAAAGATTATTATTATTACTGTTAGCATGCCAGTGAAAATATTTAACAGTATTTCTTCCGAGTATATGTTCTAAGTTTAAATTCCGCCGAGGTCCGCTTTGCTTATTATCAATTCGAGGCCGATGAAATAAATACCAGTCAAGTACTAGGGTCTCTGCAATCGACTTCTCCTCATCTCAAAATTCCAGTCCTTCTGTCTATAATAGAAATAACTAGTGTTGTTGTTATTAACATATGTATGTCATGCGTAGGATCTCAAATGCACAGAGACATATGTTATGTGTGCGTGATTGTTTGTCAGATCCACGCATGACATTAAATTTTGCAGTGGTGTTCCGTTATTTATTTGTCACCAATTATAACATTATTAGTAAATGCTATATTATTAATTTGTACGGACTTTCGCTTGTCAACAATTTAATGATTCATTCATGGATGAAAAGTAATTTTATGCTCTGAATACGAAATATAATTGAAATGATTCGAATAAATGAGAAGACTATGAATGCAAATTCAGACACCAATAACCGAGTTGGTCGACAATCCACTGGAACGTAAAATATAGATTTTGCTATTTCAGTTTTAATATCAAATAAAATTGATTGTTCTGAAAACTATGTTTTAACTCTTCTATAGAGAATGAAACATAATATTACAATTACGAATTTAGTTGTACATATATTGAGATAATACTGAGTACGAAATCAATATAGAAATTATTTTATATTTAATTTTCTTTATGATAGTAATAATGTAGAACATGAAAGCCATTTGTCTTATTAGTTAAGTTTCACTCGGCAGCAGATTACCGTTATATGTTGGCTGATGCTCTCTTTCCTCCATTTATAATATTGTCGTCTGGGACTACTACATTACTATATGCTCTTCCTAACCTGCTAGGTACATACTACTTCTCCACCCAGAGTCAGGTAAAATAGCTAAATCTAATCACCTCACTTTTGGTCGATGCTTGACAGTATACTTAAGTACATATGTGCGTATATATATACATATACCAAGAGAAGTAAGGAATGAAACGGGTAAAATACAGACAACGACTATTTCATACAGAAGTGAGGCTTGTTACACTAGTTGTAACACACACACACATACAAACAGCTTAGTTAATCTCCAGGTACAATAATTTCTACATTCTTTACATTGCTCAGTGGAGAAGAGAAAATGAATTATTAAACTAGCCACAGCACGAGTGGCAAGTTGAAAAAGAATGATGAAAAAACAAAAATCAAAATACATGACTGATCAATGTATTCGTTAGAGGGTAGGTGACCTAAAATGGAAAATAGTGTGGATATGTTAACAAACGTTAAGTGCCAAGAAGACGATTTCTGGGTAAAGGTGCAATGAAGGTGAGTAGGTTTAACGATAAAATTCCTTTACCCAAGGACGTCAACGGGAGGAACTGACGGCATAAAAGTTTTCGAACAGTAACTGAGATAAACCATTGGAAGACATTGATCATGGGTTAAAAGCCGACTAGGAGGTAATAAAAGGCACACAATAGTATTTAAGTGTAAAACCAAGATACAAATATATATATATGTATATACAGGGGTTGGATAAAATAGTGGAAACACCTAGTATCATAGAATCATAATTTTGAAATGTCTACAAAACCGTGAAAAGCTAGTTCACTTGTTTTTTGATTTATTACTAATACTGTTTAATATGTTTTGCAAAATTGATGTTTCCTTTCAGATAACATCAGAAAAAAGTAATTAAAATTCATGAAAATGACAAATCTATCGGACTTTCAAAGAAGTCAAATTGTTGGTGCTCGTATGGCAGGTGCTAGAGTAGCGAAAACAGCCGTAATGTTTGGTGTATCAAGAAGTACTGTCTCGAAAGTAATGACAGCCTTTGAGAAAAACGGAAAAACTTCATACATGCATACTTACACTTATATATGAAAAATTAGAAAATGGGGGGCACCTTGGAGATTGTGGAAAAACATTAAAAAATTGTTTAATAAAATGTGAATTTAAAAACAAAAAGACACATACACATGTACAGAATCTATGTGTTCACGCGCATGCATACATGCATGTAATTGCTCTTGTATATGATGGCTAAAGGAATTTTATTCCTAGACCTACCCTGCTTCAGTTACCCTCTAAGTAGTATTCCTCCTCTTTCCACTTAATGACTTCTGTAAACACATTCAACTGATTGCACATTCTATGCAAGGCGACCTACCCTCTAAGTCATACTTTCATTGGTCATTTGATTATGATTTTGTTTTGTCTTTTTCCTTTTTGCAAATCACCGTGTTTATGGGTGAGTACGTTTGCGCGCGTCTGTATGTGAAAATATATATAAAATACATTTGAGTGAATGTGTTTGAGCTTGTGTGCATATGCTATAATATATATAAAAGAAGCATATTTAGCTATATAGCAGACACGGTATTGATATAAATCAGAGATTCAATAGTATTATCTGATCTTACCGTTTTACTAAACAGTCAAATATCATTGATATATGCTTTAGTAGAGACGATAGATGCTTGTCTGCACTAACCAAAGGCAATATATCAACTACACATTAATATGTTAGAAATCTTATTGCACGCTAGCGTATGAGAAAGATTGTCTGTTCTTGTATATAGGAACTATTTAAAGCAGGGACTTTATATGCTTAAAGGAATTACCAACTGGAAAGATTGTCATGACCTTCTCAATTGGTATATCTAAATAAGCACAAATACACACACACAGACATACATGCATATGTGTTTCTATATGTGTGTATGTAAGTTCGCATAGCATAGTGATTAAGATGTTGCACTCACGATCGCGAAATCGTGGTTTCAGTTCATGAAGCGGATTGTGCGTTGCGTTTCTTGAGCAAAATACTTCGTCTCACATTGCTCTCTGACCACATCGATCCCATACCTATAGTACACTGTACACCTGTACGAGCAATGTCGATTTGTTGAAAGTAAAGTGCTAATGTCCAGCGCAAACTTTTGCTTACTATAAACAAATCCTTCGTGTATGTTGTTCAGCGAGTTACTATCATTATCTTATTTCATGTGTGTGAAGTGTGTCGTATTTAGAAGTTTAAACTAATGGTAGTCGGTAAAATTGTAAAGAATACTGGAAGTAACATTCCTATTTGAGCACTTAAATTGGTCCAAAGCCATCGAAATTAGTGCAAAGATTTCACAGTAAAAGCAAATTAGTGTATTTGCTTCTTGGAAAGTAAAGAGTTGATATCTGGACAACAGTCAGCAATTTCTCAGCATTTCCTAGCTGAAGCTGGAAAAAAAATTGCAGATTTATATATATATATATATCATTGGACTCGGAAAGTAATACGTCAACGTAGTGTTAGAATGCTTATATGGAAGCAACACTTGGATTTTTATATGCTAAACAATAAAACTGTTGACACCAAAGGGAAAGAACTATTCTCATAAAAACAAAATGTCACTGCCGTATTCAGCTGCCACGAAATTTTATTTTTGAAGCGAAAGACTATACCAAATAAAAAAAAAAAATCCATCCGATATTTTTTCTTTCGTGTTCTTTATTGTATTTGTTTATTCATTTATTTTTGTTCTGTTCCATGTTAAAGATTAGATCGATGAAGATGGAGCATTTTTATTGAGTAAAAATGTGTGGAATAGGCAGGAACTCAGGTGGTTCAAGAACGAAAATGTGTTTGCTGGTATGAGATATGTTCAGACCACTTGGCCAGTGTCAAAAATCATCTAATACAAAAGAATACATTTACTGCCATAAGTCCATAGAGAAATCAGTTTAGAGAGGAGCAAATGGATGAGTCATGGAAAACTCCATTCGAGCATGTTGGTAATGTGTGTTTCGTGATTTTGATTATAAGGATGGTTTGAGCTTACAGGCGCTTATCTATTTTTTTTAATTTTTCATATAACTTTTTTTCATGCAATACTTTCTAAGTGCTTTAAGAATAATAGTGACACCATCTTTGGGTTCACTTTTAATGAAGTCATTATCATGTTGTGAACTATATATGATCATATTTCACTGTAGGTCAGAGTTACGCAAACATTTGTCACGTACGAAACATACTAACTATGCACATTAATTAAATGTTAAGCGAAATATTATTTTCCCTAATACACATAATAACATCTATTTCTGTAAATTTGAGCATTACTTTGTGCTATTCATGGACCTGCCCATATTACACATAGATTGTAATTGTAAGACAGGTCGGATGGCTGAAATTGTATTTCAGACTGTCTTTACGCTTAAAGTATCTATCTTTCGGGAAAATATATATATATCCAAAATGCAGGATAGGAGCTGGTAAAATCCAGGTTACATATGGTTCCTAGCTAGTGAATCCTCGGAACTAATAATTACTCAGCGCAAGGTATTTCACTAGCAATTCATCAGGCCGAAGAAAACTTATATAATATGTATACACACACACAACATACACACACACGCACATATATATATGTATATATATATATATATA
>NC_068985.1:57582791-57584806 GCF_001194135.2 Octopus bimaculoides | reverse complement strand
ATATATATATATATATATATATATATATATATATATATATATAGAGAGAGAGAGAGAGAGAGAGAGAGAGAGATAGAGCTACTAATAGTTTCATGCAATGAAGTTATTAACTAGTTGGGTATAAACCACTCCTAGTGTCTTTAATCAATTTCGGGCTCTGGGCACAGGGTGAATGCGATAATACAAGAGACATCAGGTGAAACCACGAGAAGAACATGGGTTGAAAGAGTGAGATAATCTAAAGAAGACAAAACCCATCTTCATCTCGTTTTGTCTCGTGGTTTCTCTTGTTCTATTATCTTGACTTGTAAATCGTATATGACGTGTGCCCAGTGCCTAAATATTATTTGGAGACAGTAGGCGTCTTTTATAACCTGCCTAGATAATATCTCTAATGTATGAAATTATCAGAAGCTCATATGTATATACTGTATACATTAAAAATATATATTAGGTCATCATTTGTAGTAAGGTATATGGTAAATTTTGACAGCTGCTCATTTTGCGCCATAATCATATTTTCACAATCTTTATTTTTTGTCAGAAAGCTGACACGTCTATTTCTTCATTCTAACTCATTTTCCGCTTTATAAATTATTTATAAATCGCATTTTGCTATTTTTGTTTAGAAGTGGATAAGTTGGAAATTCGTACAGTTTTGAAAGATGAGTTCTTTCTTGGAAATACAGCAGCAGAGACAGCTCAGAATATTAATGGAGTATTTTATTCTAATGTTATTACGTTGTTACGTTAGAATCAAATTGCTTTCCAAAATTTCGTTCAGGTAACTTTGACCTCACAAATGAGGAAAGCGGTCGACCAGGAACAAAGGTGAATAATGACGAATTGAAAGCTACCGTCGTGGCAGATCCATCTTAAAGTGCCTGTGAATTATCGTTGCTATTTGGTGTTAGCAAGCAAACAATACTGAATCACCTTGTTCAAATCGGTAAAGTGAAAAATTTGGATACGTAGGTTCCTCATGAACTCCAAGAAAATCAGAAACAGCAAGGTTTGGAAGTCTGCATTACGCTACGTTCTCGTCTCAAAAATGAATTATTTTTTAATCGAATTGTAACGTGATGAGAAATGGATCCAATACAACAAACGTAAATGTTCAGCACAATGGCTGGACAAAGAAGAGCCACCAAAACAATCCAAAAAGCAAAATTCATAAAAAAAAAATCTGATGGTGTAGGTTTGGTGGACTGGCGCAAGTGTGTTCCATTATGATTTCCTTAAACCTCGATCATCAACTACGGCCGAAGTATACTGCAGCCAAGTGGACAAAATGCTGCAGAAACTTACAAAAAACAGCCTAGATTAGTCAACAGATCTACTCTTATTTTATTGCAAGGCAACTCCAAACCACACCTCATAAAAACGACATTAGCGAAACTACAGAAGTTGGAGTTGGAGGTAATCCATCACACACCATGCTCACCTGATCTTGCCCCCATTGACCACCACTTCTTCCAGAATTTGGATAACTATTTGATAGGAAAAACATTTAATTCCGACTATGCTGTAAAACAGACCGTCCAAGAGTTTATTGACTCTAGATTGCCAGGCTTCACAGTTCCAGGCTAGAAATTCTACCGCTAAAATAGCAAAAGTGTATTGACAATATGGGAGCATACTTTCTGGAATAAAACTATTCTTTGTATTTATAAAACATTCGCAAACTTTTTATTCTTTTCTACAAATTTCATACTTCACGACATAATATATATATATATACTGGAGTAAGCACATAAGTGTGCAACAAGGTGGCAAAAGAGTACTCAAATACCAGAAGTAGAGTAATATGCTTTATTTAAAAGTAGCTGAAATATAACAAAAAACTGTTACTCGGAGTTTCACGTTCACGTCCAGCGGACAAAACTGTCCGATGAACGGGAACGTGAAATTCTCAGTAATAGCTTTTTTATGTTATATTTCTGCGGCTTTTAAATAAAGTATATATATATATATATATAGAGAGAGAGAGAGAAAGAGAGAGAGAGAGAGAGAGA
>NC_068985.1:57580443-57582593 GCF_001194135.2 Octopus bimaculoides | reverse complement strand
TATATAAAGGGCATTAACTGTGTAGTAATGCCTCACGCTTCGAGGGACTAAATAAGTCAAAAACTACCAAAAAATAAGCAACATATTTACCGAAAGCGAGGGAATGCAGCTTTCAAAATTTATCTCTTAAAAACATTTAACTTAACGGCAAACCACTGGTTTCTCAATCAATACAGAATAACTGTGAAGTAACCTGCATCTTTTGTTCTTCAGTACACGTATGGTCGAGATACATAAAAATAAACAAGAATCAACATACCACGATGTACCCAACACAGTACAATGACTTCTGTTCATAATTATATATCCGTTAAAGAGATTGGAATTTATCCGGTTGCATCTCAGTAACATGTGCTTATACAGAATAATATTCACCATTGAATATATTCTAATTATTTATAATATAATATAGGATAAAATCTTTATAAGAATTTATCAAGTAGTCAGCGTGAAAAAAACCTCATAATGAAAAAAAATTCATCATTTTTTCATTAGAACAATGCAACAGATGAAGTATAGGGAGAAACCGAACTGCGTCTGTGCGTATGTTCACGCGCGCCCGTGTTACTGTCATTGTGACTCGACACCTCTGGACACCATTGTTTACTTGTTTATCCCCACCCCATAAATTAGCGGTTTATTAAAATGCACTGAAAGAGTAAATACCAAGTTTTAAACCATGGGATTCGGTTTTATTGGTTCGACTAAACACTTCAAGGCAGTGTCCTAGCATAGCTGCAGTCAAATGACTGCAACAAGCAAGAGAAAGTATATGTATGTACTCACAAACACACGCACGCGCACTTAAGAATATTCACACAAACTTACACATACACATACACACACACACAATGGCTCACACACACGCACACACACATGCACACACACACATATATGTATCGTGTATATATATATATATATATATATATATATATATATATATATATATATATATATACATATACATATGAAACATTTGTCAACAAGACGTGTGTATGACTCGCTCATCGATTTTAGGTGTATATGTAGTTCAGAGCAGACAGATATACTCCCTTGAAAGCAATCAACTTTGACCTAGCTGAACACTAACTGCAATAAGTAACATGTGTGCATATCTACACCATGAAGAGTGCGTAAACATGTGTGTATGTATACACACACACGCGCATATACATACATACATATACACACACGCACACATACACACACACACACACACACACACACACACACACATATATATATATATATATATATATATATATGCATATGTTTCTCTACATATTTATGCGTGTGTGTGTGTGTGTGCGTGTGTGTGTGTGGTGTATGATGAGTGTTTGATTAAGTTCGTGCATGTGCACATGTTGCGAATGAAAACCTAGTTTCGATAAAACTATATTTAAGATTTACTTGTCATCCCGGCGAGAGACTGGAAATGAAAGACAAAAAAAGATGGAGATCATCGATTTTCCGTTGAATTTCCGTCGTATCGGAGATTACATTTACCAAATTAGTCCTGATGTACGGCAAATTTTTCTTGCTATATAGCATGAACTTCAGCAAGTAATTTCAACGGACAACGAATATGTGTGCCTCTCACTGGTTTGCCTATATATATTTAATGTTGTACATGAACATAGTATTCAAATTGGAAGGAATTATGATATATCTATTCTTGTATGATATATATGTTAAACGTTAGTGTTACCAGTCTTTTGAAGAGAAACTTCGAAATGGTGTGTTTGCACACCATATGTAATATCAGGAATTATGGCTTACATAAATTAATTAAATCTTATCTTTTATCTTTTACTTGTTTCAGGCGTTAAACTGCGGCCATACTTGGACACCGTCTTGAAAATTATAGCTAACATTTATCAACATTTTTCGTGCCTACCCAAAATGATGAAATGAATACTAATTTTCAAAAGAGAAATACATCTTACCTTAAAATATAATCAATTGTAAAATATCTTTCATTCGTATAACTTACCATATTTACACCGTCATTTACTACCTCTTCCAGGTTCCTCTCACTCTTTGTATTAATAGAGTTCATCTTGCATCTCTTTTGTTAACTATATCCGCATCTCACTTTTAATGTTTCTAAAGTGGAATTGGAGATATCAACCAGCGAACCAGCATATATA
>NC_068985.1:57577032-57580134 GCF_001194135.2 Octopus bimaculoides | reverse complement strand
ATATATATATATATATATATATATATATATATATATACGTGTGTGCGTGTGTTATATCAATCTATCTATCTAACCATTGATCGATCAATTGTTTCTCTCTCCCTCTCTCTTTATATATATGTGTCTCTTTTTTTCATTCTTTTACTTGCTTCCGTCATTTGACTGCGGCCATGCTGGAGAACCGCCGTTAGCCGAACAAATCGACCCCAGGACTTATTCTTTGTAAGATTAGTACTAATTATACTTGTCTTTTCCCGAACCGCTAAGTTGCAGGGACGTAATCACACCAACAACGGTTGCCAAGTGATGATGGGGAGACAAATGCAGACACTCAAATGCATATATATATATATATATATATATATATATATATATATATATATATATATATATATATATATATATATATATATACATATATGACGGAATCCTTTCAGTTTCCGTCTTCCAAATCCATTAACAATGCGTTGGTTGGCCGAAAGCTATAGTACAAGATATTTTCCCCCGGTGCCACGCATTGGGACTGAATCCGGAACGATGGGTTGGGAAGTACACTTCTTGCTAGGCAGCCATTCCTGCGCCTACACATTCACACAAACGCGCGCGCACACATATATATCTATGTTATAATGAAGAAAGATGATTGTTTATATGATGTTCAATAGTTGCTAAAAGAAAGCAAGTATCAAATGCTTGACCGTCTAAAATTCATATTCCAAGAAAATGTAAGCACTCAACTTCCAACATGACTGAAAAAGATTTGCGCAAGTGTGAAGATAGAACAACTTCAAAAATCACCATTGTTTGGAACGGCAAGAATTTTTCGCAGGTTTCTTGAAGTAAGCCAGTAAATAAGTATCACCTTAGTCTGCTGGCTGTGGACAGCTGACACTTTCCATCATTCCCAGAAAAATAAACTGAGATTTCATATAAGAATAGTAATAACGTAACTATTATGGAATTAGTGGAGAAGCTTGAATTTGGTCATTCAATCATTCATCAACACCTGCGTGCCATAAAAAAGTTAGCAAATTGGGTCAATGTGTTCCTCACAAATTTTCCAAGTCTATTCGTGCGCAGAGAGTGAGTGTGCTCTCCGTTGTTGTCACGTCTCGCGAATGAACCTTTTTTGGATCGAATAGTGACTGGTGACGAGAAATGGATTCACTATAAAAGCGTCAATCACCGAAGGCAACGTGTAGGGAAAGGAGAATCACCGGCACCTCAGGCTAAAATAGATCTTCACCCTAGGTACGGTGTTGTTATCTGTTCGGTGGGATATGAAAGGCTTAGTCCATTTTGAACATTCAAACCCCAACCAAACAATAACAAAGGAGATCTACTGCGAGCATCTTGAGCGGCTTAAGTTAGCGCGAGAAGAAAAAATGACCACTTTTGCTTTCAAAACGAAAGGTGTTCTTCCGTCAGGATAATGCTCGGTCACATCCAGCGAGCATGGCTTTCCAAGGACTGGAACAGTTTGAATGGGAAACGATGCCCCACCCATAATATTCGCCTATTCGCCGGAGATTACCCCCTCTGATTACCATTTATTCCGCAATCTTCAAAATCATTTAGACAGCAAAAATATGAATTCTGTAGACGAGATCAGAACATTACTGGAGGAGTATTTTTTGTCATGGACAAGAGAATTTTGGAAGAGAGTCCTTCCAAGTCTACCAGATGGAAAAGCATTGTAGAAAATGAAGGACGGAATATTTTATATTAAAAAAAGTACTTCGTTTATTTTAATTTTGAAAAATAAAAACGCATTATTTATGGGATGATGCAATATATGTATGTATATACGCATTGGGAGATGCATATATATGTACACATTTATAGATGCATACATATATATATATATATATATGTGTATGTGTCTGTGTGTGTGTGTGTGTATGTGTGTGTGTGTGCGTGTGTGTGTGTGTGTGAATGAGAATGGGTATACGTGCATTCGCACACATATAAATATTTAGAATACTTTACATGTAATTGCGTGTGTATATGTTTTTGTATGTTGAAGAAGGCAAAAATCACATAGTCGCTCTTTCACTAGGTGAAACATGACAGGGTATATTCATAAAAGAAAGAAAGTAGAGATAGAAATGTTTCATATCAGATTTCTGCTAATTCACTATGGCAGCCACAATTTCTGCAATATGAATATAAATTTATGCAAGCTGTTACTTAGAGACTAATATAAATTACATTGCTTTCACCTTTTGAAGCGTTATTGCTTTGACGGACGAATTAGTAATAGATGCTGTGTAATCTAATACTGCACTGAATAGAATTACCAAAGAGTCATTTATTGACAAATTGAGAAAATATTGATAAATATAGCTTCAAGAGAGATTCCGCTCTACTTTCTTATGCACCATAGTTTTACGCTTCTACTTAGTTCACAAAATAATGCAGATCAACTGTTTATTATTTCATTTCCATTATGAGATTTCGTCTGTAAAAGATGAATTCAATCTCATTATAATATGCTTTGCGTGATGGTGTTTTTTGTTTTAAATTTTCTCTGGTATCTACTAAATGCCTATCAACTGCTTAATAACTGGGTACACAAAGCTGATTTGTTGCACTGACAGTTATATGGTTGCCGCGAGATCCGTGTAACGTTGGTGATATCCACAGGAAATCAGCAAGTATCTGAGATTGCAGAGAGTTTTCAATACGTACATGACGTAATGAATACGTAATTGTCGTAACTAATACAAACACACGGTTGTGGACACATTCATGCTACATTCATATTTTAACTTGTTTCAATCATTAAACTGAGGCCAAGTAACGCTTGTACACATTTATAGATAAACCCCAGGAATTATAGTTCTTTTTTTAAAGAAGAGTGCAAGTTCTATCGCTCTCTCTTGAGGAACCCCTAATTTACAGAGATATAAATAAACCAACACCAGCTATCAAATGTTTGTGAGGTGCGGGAAACACATTGACAAGCACACACACACACACACACACACACACTTAGATACTATGGGCGTATTTCGATTGTCGTCTATCAAGTGTGACTGAAAACCAAACCAATTTACTACTGTGAAATATGTGTATGTCTTTCTATGTGTCTATGTATAT
>NC_068985.1:57566982-57576327 GCF_001194135.2 Octopus bimaculoides | reverse complement strand
ATATATATGCAGGAGTGGCTGTGTGGTAAGTACCTTGTTTACAAACCACATGGTTCCAGATTCAGTCTCATTGAGTGGCACCTTGGGCTAGTGTTTTCTACTATAGCCTCGGGCCGACCAAACCCATGTGAGTGGATTGGTAATATATATAAATGTATGTATGTGTGTGTGTCTGGCGTGTGTGTGTCTGGCGTGTGTGTGTCTGGCGTGTGTGTGTATATATATGTATGTATTATGTATGTATGTGTGTCTGTGTCCCACCCCCACCCCAGCATCACTTGACAACCGATGCTGGTACTTATTTTTTATCTAATTTGAAAGGAGGAATAGCAAAGTCGACCTCGGCAGGATTTGAATTCGGATTGTAAATGCGGACGAAATACTAAGCATTTGACCCGGAGTACTAACACTTCTCACAGCGCACCGCCGTCTACATACATCCAATAATAATTCTGCACGTTCCTCCGTTAGTTATTTACTTAGCCTGTTTATAACGCTTTCACGTGATTAGTCGAAAGGAAAGTTGAAGAGCGAGGAAAAAAGATGACAAAAGGGGAAGGACAGAAAAAAGTGTAAGGCGAAGAGTGAGAGACAAAGAGGGGGAAAGAAAAAGGGACAGAGAAGCGTCCATGAAGTGAGGGAAGGGGAACGTAATATTTATTACATGGTTAAAAATGCTAGTTGAAGTTTGTGATATAGAGGAGAGTTAGAAATATAATTTTAGCAGAGGGGTGATGTTCTGTTGGTGAGGGTAAAGCAAGATAGATAGATAGATAGATAGATAGATAGATAGATAGATAGACAGATAGATACATAGATAGATAGATAGATAGATAGATTGTGGAGGGGTGGGGTGAGTCATGGTGGTGGAGGTGGTCATGGTAGTGTTGCAAGTCTTGGTGGTGCAGGTGGCGGTGATGTGTGGACAGTGAAAAATGTAATTGTTTTTTTTTAATTGAACTAAGTTTTTTATATCACTTATCACTTAACGCATGTGCATGAGTACAATTATTGATCGTCTGCTCGCTTGAAAATTGATATTTATTTATAACACCTAGATGACAGGTGATGTAAGATAAGAACAGAAGGAATGAAACCGAGTAGGCAATGAGGCAAATAGCGTCAGAGGATGGAAGCATTAGAACAAGCACGGAGTATCAACCCGTAGAACGGAGAATATGAGTCAAAGAGTATAGAATGTATATTTACCACAGATAAGGGGACGTATTCATGCTAGAATATAAAATGTAAATCAGAGATAACGATAAAAAAAAAAAAGAAAACATCCTGTAAGCCTAGGCTAGAAAGTTTCATTAGAGACACGAATATTCTCTATAATCATTGCGAAGCTCTTGGATTTGTAAATGATCCTCTGAACTTCTGAAAGTGTGGGAAATGTATGCTCTTTCAATTACAGTCTTTTCCAGAACTGAAAGGTGTTTTTGAACGAAAATTATGCAGAATATACGGTTTATAAAGGAACGCAAATTTTTGTGTCTCTATATAAACTTACAACCATCTAAAAAATTTCCCATTTACCGTGGAATTTCTAGGGTACTGCTAGTACACATTAATACAGTATGTCTCAAACATAGAATCGAGTATTTTCGTTTTAAGGCAAGGAATTATCAGAATCATTATCGTATCCAAAAGAAAAAATCCTTCCGTCTGAGATCAATCCCACGATGTCGAATTTTACTTCTGTTTTCGTAGTTTCCTTCTACTCCACTCTCGCTTGCTCTCTCTCACTCTCTCTCTCTCTCTCTTTCTCTCTCTCTTTCTCTCTCTCTCTCTCTCTCTCTCTCTATCTATCTATCTATCTATCTATCTATCTATCTATCTATCTATCTCTCTATCTCTCTTCACCCTTTCTATCTTCTCTTACTTATCTCTCCCCCTTTCTTTGTCTCCTCATCTCAGTATCTCTCTCTCCCTCTCTATTTCGCCTCTCTTTCTCTCTCTTTCTTTCTCTCTCTCTCCCCTCTCTCTCTCTCTCCCTCTCTCTCTCTCTTTCTCTCCCTCTCTCTCCCTCTCTCTGTACATTGTCTCCGTAAGGCATTATTTCGCCACTTACTTCAACATGGATTTTGGAATAAGATATATTCGTGGAGCTGTACTAATTTGCAAGTGATTTTCAAAGAAAATAGATGGACGTTGGGCACATACACACCATTGTACTCACTTAAGTTAAATCACCTCTAAATTTTATAATGCATCATCTAGTTTTAACTGCATGGAATTTCACTTCTCTCAGACACATACGCATACACATATAATGCAAACATGCAGACACATACACACACATACATAATCATATAAGTACACACATATAACGAAACCATAAGCACCCTCTCCTAGTCTTACCGGCTATTCCAATTTCCGCTTTTCCTTGTTGTTATACGTATGTGTACGTATGTGTTTTTTCTACTAGTGTATGTGTGTGTGTGTGCATGTGCATGTCTTTGTCAGTATCTCTGATATATGTATGTGAGTCACCAGTTTACCAGTATTATGCAGCATTTGTTTTGAGTTCGATATTAGTTAATGCTTTCGTATTTAATTGAAATCAATTCTATAAACCTTATATATATATATATATATATATATATATATATAGAGAGAGAGAGAGAGAGAGAGAAGAGAGAAAGAAAGAGAGAGAGAAAGAGAGAGATACATACATACATAGACGCACACATAGATATCTATGTATACACACACACACACACACACACACACACATATATATATATATATATACATATACATATATATATACATATACATTCACATGTACATAAATGTATACGCATATACATATATATGTATATGTACTTTTATATAGTTAAATTCGAATGTGTTTGTGCGCGTGCGCAAGTGTCTGTTTGCGTTTAAATGCGTGTAGCTGTGTCTGTATGTGCAGTCAATGCGCCTTCATTAATGTACGTAACTGTATATTTATGTAGTATACTCCCGTATGTATCTGCTTTGTGTGGGTGTATATACGAGGTCTGTTGAATAAGTACCGGAACTGTTGCCATAGTAACAAAGATAAAGCACTCAGAGCAAAGCTGCTCGGCAGAGATTGACTTTGATCCCTGCTTTGCATGCGCACTAACTTTTAAATGTTCTAGCTCACTATTGCTGTTTACGGCAGTGATTGGAAGGAAGGTGTGTAGAGTGTGATCGTCGCATTAGCCATGACAAAGTTGTCATGGTGATACCTGGTCAGAGACCTACGCAAAGTTGCAGAATGTGTATGTAGAGCGGTGTATAAGCCGCACACAAGTGTACAAGAGGTTCAGACGTTTCGAAGATGACCGAAAAAATTTCGATATTGATGAACATACTGGGAGACCTGTAACCAGCAGAACTGAGAAAAACATCGCAGATGTGCGTGCAGCTGTGAGGGGAAATCGTCGAATCATCATCCGTGAGTTATCAGAGGATGTGCAGATTAGTTACGGTTCAGTTCAGTGCATCATCACTAAAGATGTGGGTATGACACGCGTGTCTGCCAAGTTTGTGAAGAAACCGCATTCACCTCACACAAAAGACACCCGGGTTTCAGTTGCATAAGGTCTTCTTGATTGTGTCGAGAACGACGAAAACTTTTCGAAATCTTTGCGCAGGCATCTGAGCTAGTACCGCCAAGCTTTTGGCAAAATTTGATGCGGATTCTCTGCTCAACTTTCTCTGTCATGGTTAATGCGACGATCAGCCGTTACACCTGTTCCTTCCAAGCACTGTTGTGAAAGAACGTTAACACTTACTATACCTGCAGAGCAGAGTTCAACGTCAATCTCTACCAAGCAGCTATATTCTGCATGCTTTAGCATTGTTGCTATGACAACGGTCCGGATACTTATTGATCAGACGACGTATGTGTGCGGCAGTATGTGTGTGAATACAGAGATGCTTCAGAACAGTAATAAACAAAATAGTTCATTGTTTATCTGTTGTTTGTTCATCGTTTGCTTATTTTATTTTGTTTTGTAAGCGAGAGCCTTATCTCCATTTCAAGCCGTACTGCTTCTGCACTTATTGTCATTCCGCTGTTTTTAATGGTTATTAGCGATAATTATCATTATTGGTAGTGTTGATATTGATAGCAACACCAACAACAACGGCATCAACTTTAGCGTTGATGTGGGTAATGATGCAAGTCAAAATGGTGATCGAGCTGATTGAAATGTTAATGAATGAAAGTTGATATGCTAAAGAAATTTAAAATTGAAAATAAAAAAACCAAGCCATATGCATTAGTGTTAATTGAATTGAGAAAGAAGCAGTTGTAAACAGTTGTTGAATGACTGAGTGTATAAATGTGTCAATAGCAATAAGAGAATTATATTGAGAGTGGTAATTAATGAAATTGTGATTGTTTTTTTCTGGCAAACTTTAGTTATTGAATGTTTGGAAAGCCATGCAGAATTAGCTCAAAATATTGAGCATGAGGCCAATCGAATATATCAATAGCCATACTTGTAGGGAAGCAGCAACATAGACCACAAGACACATGCATGAGTGGGCACTGAGCCGTCACTCACTGTACTTAGTTACCTTGTTGAAGTAAAATCTACGTACTGATTGTGTATATAAAGTCGATGATCGAGTATTTGTAGATTCATTCTATTTTTTATTAAATCCATTGCAGGAGATCCAACTTACTAATAGAGACACACATTCCGCGCGTCCAGGGCATCTATTTTACTTCTCTCAAAGGGACAGCTTGCTGGAAAATGTAGCGTGCAATTGCACAGTAATTAAAAGTAAATTGTTTTACTGGTTAACCAGAGCCACTGAAGAAATTGCTGTCTTGTAATTGTGCCAAATAAGAAAGATAATGATCTCTTGCTCGGAAAGATCAAAAACTAATAATTTATTATTAAAACTGTGGCATTGAACTAAAATCACGTTACATGGGTAGATAGGAATAGTAACAGAAAGTGTGCAGTCATTACAATTTCCTACTCAAAAATATTTTAGAAAGATATATAATATTTTAACTAAAGATACTTTAGTCTAATTACAACTACCAAATATGCAATCGAAGCAAAATGCTATATGAATGATGGAAGTTGTAACCAATATTACAATGTGTGTTTGATACTTTGTCATACTGAAATTAAATTAGAATTCTCTAAGACATTGCAGTTGACGTTTTTGCAGATATTCCATTATTCTCAAATAATATACTATAAAATTAATATTTTAGGACGTTATACACAGATAATACCATCTGGAAACTGAAAACTGATCTGATCTAACTCTTTATAATAGATATAGCTTACTCCTACGAGGGAAACTTCTACTTGGTGACTCAATGTTACAAATAGCATATATATATATGTATCTTCTTTTCTCTGCATTCTGAATGAGCTGTCTTAATCTCCCGATCGGGTTAATACGACGAATATGAGTGCACTTAGCTTTGAAAGCATTTGGACAAGGCACCAAAACAGGACAGAGCCGCAGTCATTCCTCCACTTCGTCAAAAGTCCATAAAAGAACACATGTTCTAAATATCAGTCTTCAAATACTAAATTGGATGGACAGGGGTTTAATGTGTGTGATCAAAGGTGTACTAGACCAAGGCATATATGGGACCGTATAAGTGTGACAATATCGCCATAACTTTCAGGTACATAACTGATACCATTTTTGTTCTTAGAGAAAAGCCATTTCATTGTTTGATTTGAATTCTCTTTTACAATACAAACAATATATACATTGTATTTAAGATTATATCTATTAGATACCAAAGAATATGGACAATTACGATTTAATGAGTCTTTAGTGTAAAGTTTAGTTCTTCAAATATGATAATATATTTTACTTATTAAATCGATAACAGAATGTAATCTCTAGACATAAGGAATCAGTTGTAACAATATACTTCATTGTAATGATAAATATAAGTATAAAAAAGACTAAAAGAAAAAAGGCTGGTTTATCTATCTTATTTCTTTTTTTCAAATGTTAGACCATATCTCATGAACAAGTCTTCGCTATTAGCTGTTGTTAACGACAGTGAAAATCACCTGTAATAAGATGCAAAACAAATATCTAAGTCTTCGTTCACAAAGCCCGTGCTTTTTGTTACCGATCTTCATATTTATTACCCATAAACATCGGCAAAAGAGACGGACAGCCCACTCGCACACACGCACACACTCACAAACGAGCACACTGACACACGCATGCAAAGAAACACACGTATTTGTCTTCTGCAGAGTTTCATGTGACGGTTGTGATGCTTTCGACATATTTTTATAGCTTATCGGATGCTGGCCATGTTATCACTTTACGAATGCTAACATGTGTAATGGTAAAGCGAATGTGGGAGCCCAGATAGCAGAAAGAGGTAACTTACTCAATGGTCTTCCTATGAATGAGTAAGATTATGCACACCAGCATATTCACTAATGGTTATAGTTTTGTCTTCGAGGGTTTATTGAGAGATGAACTTCAAATGCATCCAACTCGTGGTAAGTAAAGAACGTTTGAGCATTTGTGACTGGATGTGAGACGAGTACGATGTCATCTGCTTAGCTGATGTCAGTGAGGTACGATGTTGGACAACTGGGGCCTTGGCGAGGATGGACGGTTATGTTTAGTTCAGATAACATAGCGTGTCGTAGTACATATTCCAAGACTATTATCAAAAGGAAAGAAGATAAAGTTTCTTTTTGGAGAACTCCTGTCTTCACTACGTATGTGTCAGTGTGTCTGTCAGCGTTGTGTGCGAAACTTTTAGGAGTTTGCACTGATAGAACGGATAGAATTTCCAACTCCATTTTATATACTATAGGAATAGAGAATCTGAAACATTTCCTCACGGCGGACAGATGTAAAAGCTTTCGTCAAATTCACAGAGACAGCGTAGAAAGACTTTGTGGCGATGGTTTTCATTGAGTCAGCCAAGAGTTAAATTATATTCAACAGTGAAGCAGTATTTGCAAAAGCCGTTTTGCTTTGATCTAAGTAGTGTTTCGATAGCATCTCCGATGCGATTGCTTTAAAGAGTTTGGTTGAAACGGTTAAATAATTTGGCTGAGCATGACATTTAGCTAATTATATGACACGAGCCGTATTTCCATAGATCCCAAACTACGCCTGATTCGTGCTGCACTAAGTCTATGTATGTTTGTCTCTTACAGTAGCCCAACAGCATTCACTTGATGGCACTCACACCCGACTTTAAAATATTTCATGCCGACCATATTATCAGACAAGTCACTACATGGATCTTTAATGCACGTCAACCACAGTCAAACAAAGGTTATTACAATTCGCAAGCCACTGCTTTTGTCAAATAGATTAACCTGTCACTGTACGTCTGTAACCTCGTGGGACATTTCAAGTCTGCTGCTTTGGCTTGCATGACATACATCCATGAACTGCGGGACGCATGACAGTACAATGTCTTAGAATTGGCCTTCACAATGTCATTTCGCACAGCCTGAAGGAAAATTAGCTCTTGTGCTGAAGTCGACGTCCACGAGTGAAGTGGGGTAGAATGCAGAGTTTCATTTTAGCAAATTGCCCTCATAAAATACTGGTCACCTCGCTACTATGACAGAACAGAAAATATTGCGCAGTAGGTTCAAACACGAAATCTGATTGCGAAAGGAAGTTTCTTAATAATGTAGCAATGCCAACAGCATTTACTAAGCAAAAAATATAAACATGATTCAATGCCTTCGTGATATGTATTGACAAACCTACCACAGTACTTCTATTATAAAATCCTTTTTTCTTTAATCTATGCCACAGCAAAACATTCCAGATTGTTTCTTGTTCTTGATAATGTTTCGTCTAAACCTTTACAAATATTCTGATGAAAATTTATGGAAGTGAATTTCGTATGGATTTCCCGTATCATAACCAGACACGATCTCATGGGTGTAGTGTATTTACCAATACACCTTTAGAGAGATAAGCCAGCTTATAAAACTTCTTTGGTGTTAAGAACTCAACCAGAAACATGACAGGGAATGCGGAATGAATTGTAACAGACACAGCACGTATCAAATAATCCTATACGAGTCCACATTTTCAGTCAAGAACTTGTTAATATATCGACTTCAGAATTACTAAATCTTAGCGATAATAATAAGAATGGCATCAGGCACAAATATGTGGTGTATTAAAAGTGTGATTGAATGTATGATGTAGCATTACTACTCTGATTTCTGAAAATTGATTCCAGGTTGCAATCGAAAGTAAGTAATAATCGATCTCTTTTGTCTCGGTATGTGCTTTTACAAATAACAATGATTCAACACCACAGGAAGAAAAGATTATTTGCCAACATGGCAGTCCTAGTTTAGGACGAATGTTACTGAAATTTAGGCCCAGGAACATTATCTCCAGCTGGTTATACGACAGGATCTGTGTCCTTATATTTTCGAACTAGGGAATCTAGCACACCCTCTCAGCTCAAAACAATATCTGTGTATCGCGATTTCCAGGTTATTTCACTTCATCAGAACAGAATAATTGTTCGGTTAGAGGTGACGCTGCCAAATTCCCGTTGCAACATTCGCCCATGTTATGTTGGCATGTTATGTTGGCAAATAATATTTACTCCAAAGCACTGTTGCTGGATATCACTCGTTTTGAGATTTACGAATAGTACTTTTCTAAACCACAGGAGGAGTATAGTGAATTCATGTATTTAGTTTATTATGCATTTTAGTTAATAGTCATTAGTGAACTATATGAATGGTGCTGTTACCATTCAATGGTGCTCTACATTTCGACAGCAGATGTAACTAAGAAGTATTTCTAATTTAGGGAAGAGCAAATAAGAAATATTATCAAAGAATTGGATTAAGATACTGTTGTTGTTATCATTATTGTTATTATTATTTAAGGTTCCAATATCGTGATGTCAATTGAAGATATTGTTCTACCAGGGGTTTTGTACTGTCTATCTCAGACAGGCAGTACTTCACGCAATATAAGTACGTTTCCAAGTAATGCAGATTTTTGCAATACATCTAGATTGTAGGGTATTTCCAAAGTTTCCAGATGTTCTTTCAGGTTGGGTGGTGATGAACCCAATGCTCCGATGACAATAGGGACAACCTTTATATTTGACTCTTGTGGATGCCACATCTTGGCGATCTCAATTCTCGAGTTCTCTATATTTATCAATCTTTTCTCTTTCTTTCATGATAATATGTTGATCTCTTGTCACTCCAACATCAAAAGTTAATCACTCTTGTATGTCCCTCCTAATGGTTACTATATCTTGCCTTCGGTCTAGCAACTTGTCTTTCTGGAAGTCCAAGTCGCAGAAGATGTCTACCCTCCCCTTTTCATGGTGGTGGTGGTGGT
>NC_068985.1:57564047-57565696 GCF_001194135.2 Octopus bimaculoides | reverse complement strand
ATTATATATATATACTTTATTATTATTATTATTATTATTGTTCAGTAGTTTTATTTTTATAAGGTGCTTTCACTTCACTACCGAGCGTAGCTCTTTGTGCCTTGGGTATGTGCTGTGGTTTGCTGTGATGCTCTTATGGTTATTGTATTGAAAGTGTTTTGCGTAAGATGTGTGCAGTGCCCAGTAGTGCAATTTTCTGTATGTTATATATATTTGTAAGTCCCGGTGTTATTATTATTATTATTATTATTATTATTATTATTATTATTATTATTATTATTATTATTGAAGCTGCAAGAGTATCACAAAAAGCTACTACTCAGAGTTTTACGCTCCCGCTCGTCGAGCATTTGTGATCAGAAATGTGATGTTCCTTCAGCTTTAATAATAATAAAAGAAAAAACATATTACTCTACACACGGTAGTCGAATACGGTTTCTTTTCCACCTTGTTTTGCATTTATGTTCTTACGCGTGTGCATATGCACATATGTGTGTGTGTATGTGTGTGTGTGTGTGTGTGAGTGTGTGTGTATGTGTGTGTGTGTTTGTATTTGTTAGCACACATAAACACACAGACAAATTCTTTTATTCCCTTATATCTCTGTTTCAATATCTAGTTTTCTGTTTAATTGTGAAGCCGACAGGGATGCCGAACACATCAGAACTGAGAAACTGTACTTATTGAAACGCTAGTCACTTTGTAGATTAAATTTAGCAATGCATTCCTAGATTTTCCTATCGCCAATAGTTAAAGATAGCTAGCGTGCCTGTTGTAATCTCCGCAAGAAAGAGAAGAACAAAAACTAACAACAGTGCCATACAGCCAACAAAGAAAAAACAAAGTAAAAGTTAAAAAACGAAAACAAAAAGACATTGATAACTTGAAATCTGTTGGTAAACAACAATCCCAGCACATGTAGATCAAATATCGACCGCTTTTATAGTGATTTCATTTATGTATTTACCTATTTATTATTCAATCATTTTTTCTTTTACATTCAATTTATCTCGTTTATGTAAATTTTTGGATATTATTTGTTACTTTAACGCCGATATCAATCAAGGTACTTTGTTTAAAGTTGATATGCATACATCCATACTTACATCCATACATACACACATATATCTGTGTGCGGGGATGTTTCTATGTGGCCTACTTGTTTGTTGCACCTTGTTTACCATTTTGTCCTTGTTCTTTTGCCACGTCATGTACCAGTTATATATCTATATGTACATGTAGATGAACGTATATACATACATGTACATATATATGCATATACTCATATATTGTTGATATATATATGTATATATATATATGTGGCTAGGTGTGTGTATGTATGTGTGCATATAAATATATATATATATATATATATATATATATATATAAGGTTGAGGAGGGTATTGGATTTAACCAAACCCAAGAGGATACAGGTAATACCGAGTAAGTGCTGTATACCGACTAGGTCGCGCTTATGAGTATTCCTGAACGCTACTGGTAACATGTAATCCAGTACAACCAGTCTCATGGTCGGGTCGTCGGCGACTAAACTGGCAACCCCCCAAGCTCGCTTGGTGAGGAGGGTGATTGTTGGCATCCTGCGGGATGAAAAATAAGACTCGTCGAAAGGACGTAAGAACTACTGTGTA
>NC_068985.1:57563257-57564037 GCF_001194135.2 Octopus bimaculoides | reverse complement strand
GAAAAATAAGACTCGTCGAAAGGACGTAAGAACTACTGTGTAGTAACGTCCACCCAACAATGTTTGTTTCTGTGCGTGTGTTTAAATTATGTGTGCGCGTGTTGTTGTGCTGTGCTGTGTGTGTGTATATTGTATATGCATTTCTTTATATATATATATATATATTTTTAATATTTACTTTTTATATATTTTTATATTTACTTTTTATGTATCTTTATGTGTTTTTACACATCGTATTTATGTGTTTTTTACACATCGTTTTTATATATATTTTATATTCTATATGTATCTCCATTGCATTTACTTTTCTCCTTTCATATCTACATCTTTTATATTAACTTTTCTATGTATTTTCTATGTACTTATTATATTCTGTCTTTTTTTTTCTTTTTTTTTAATATGTGGGCCATTAGCCAAGTGAAGGCAACTCTTCTAGGAGAAGGACACTCCGACATAAAACCAGGTCCATGACGTCTGTGGGAGCAGACTGGGCTCTTTTTTTTATGAGGTCGTGGTTAGGACAACCAGTATAGGAGAATAAAACTCCGAATTCAAATTGATCTGCCACTGCTGGCTTGCAGCCTCCTTTTGAGGAAAAGCCTAGGAGAGGATACTCTGATATAAAACCTGCAGTCAACTTAGTACTAGCCATCTTGCTCTTGCTTGTTACTGGAGAGTGGCAAAGGTGTTGTACAAGCGTTTGTCACTAAAATCCAATGAAGTACAGATGTCCCCAACAAGACAAAACACTGTCAAATCACAGTCATCTTAGTATGGCCC
>NC_068985.1:57555445-57558258 GCF_001194135.2 Octopus bimaculoides | reverse complement strand
TATATATATATATATATATATATGTGCATATTATTGTTTTGATGTGTACATCTGTTTTTACATGTGTTTGCACGTGGCCATGGGAAAAAGAGATGGTGACAAAGTGACAGAGAGATAAAGAGAGAGAGATACAGACAGAAAGACAGACAAACAGTCAGTCAGAAAGGGATAGAGAGTAGAATGAATAAGAAGTAACAAGAAAACATATTACAGTTATCATAAGAAACACAGTATGGAACTGAGAAAAAATAATCAATAAGGAGAGCAATATTTGTGACATTTTGAACAGTTATGTCAATTTTAGGAATTAGTAATGGATTTCAGGTATGTGTACAGTGACACAGGTTTTGCACACAAACACCCTTACACCTTAAAAGCAAACATATATAGAAGAGTATTTTGCGTGTGTGCGCGTGAGTGCATGAGTTTATGCGTGTTTACGTGTGTGCGTGTGTGTGTGCGAGTATGTGTGTGTGTGTGTGTGTATCTGCGTGAGTAAGTACGCATATATTATATGAATACCTACAGATACGAATATGAAATACTTGTTTTGAAACAATATTTACTTTCTCTTGACAACCCGTCAACCGTTTTTAAAATTGTAATATAGGAATGTCTGAAATGTAGCTCGACTAAAATCCAATCAAAATCAGTCTATTATCCTAAAAATGACTGTGAACCCCCTGGGTAATCTTATAGATATACTTAAATGTGGTCACTTTTGGACACAGTATCAGCAGCTGCGACTAATTTCAAAATAAAATGTAACGCTATTCGTTTTCCGTAAGCGTAGGCGTGTGGTAAGAAGCCTGCTTCCCAACCACATGGTTCCGGGTTCAGTCCCACTTCGTGGCAACTTGAGCAAGTGTCTTCTGCTATAGCCTTGGGTCGATTTAAGCCTCGTGAGTGGATTTGGTAAACGGAAACCGAAAGAAGCCTGCCGTGTGTATATATATTTGTGTGTGCGTGTGTGTGTGTGTGTGTGTGTATGCGTGTGTGTGTATCTTTGTGTCTGTGTTTGTCTCCCATCACCGCTCAACAGCCGGTGTTGGTGGGTTTACGTTTCCGTAACTTAACGGTTCAATATAAGAGACTGATATTATAATTACTAGGCTTATAAAATAACGCCTGGGGTTGATTTGTTGCACTAACCCCCACTCCATTCCAAGGCATTGATTTAGCAAATTCCTGAAAAAAGTAAAAGAATAAGCGAATAATAGAATAGCTCATTTTAGGTTTCAATTAATATAGGAAATAGGCGGCGAGCTGGCAGGATCCTTACCACAGCGGGCAAAACTGCTTAGCGGCATTTCTTCCGTCTCTATATTCCAAGTTCAAATTCCGCCGAGGCCAACTTTACCTTTCATCCTTTCGGTGTCGATAAAATAAGTACCAGTTAAATACAGACGTCGATGTAATCGATTTATCTGAACAATTTAATTTAGAAGTATATTAGAAAGCATGGTGCATTAAAGAATTAAATGTTTAACATAATGGCATGAAGAACGGTGTGAGGGTCTGCAGTGGAAATAATAATAATAAATCGCAAACAGTATATGCTAATATGTTCTTTTGTCGATAAGAATCACATATAACAAAAGAAAAAGGAAAATATATATATGAACACTTGCTCGCTCTCATGGAGTTTGTTTGTCATGTATGCCGCTACATCTGTTTGAAATCTAATCCTTCTTACCTTTCCACAGAGTTTCTTTAAATGAAATTCTTCTTAGACTAGTAAGAGAATACGAATTGCAATTAAACGTGGAATAGGAAAACAGACCAAACAAATAATAGGGGTTTCTCAATTATCATGTCCTGGAATGTAATACATTATTTTTGTTGGGCTTCGAAAATGAGACTTTTTTTTTTTTTTTCAATTAACGGAGAGCAATCATCTACTCCAACTTCGCTCATTCGAAATCAGTTGAGTTACATATGATGATTTCAGTTTCTTTACCACAAGATTATAGTGAATTGATGTTGGTAAAGAGAAGAGAAAATAAAATACAAGAGAAACGATGATAAAGAACAGATCATCAAATAAATGGCTGGTGTTGATAGAAAAATAAATGAGGAGAGAAGATGGATATAGAGTAAGTCCACTTTAGCACAAATACATAATAAGAGGTTGGCACAAAGAAAGTAATTGAATATAGACTCATATGGAATTACATAGACCAGGTGTGATTGTATAAATATGTGTGCGTGTGTTTACGTATGTTTCAAGAGAGAGAGGGGGGAGAAGTGGATACGACGCCATATGTATGTATGTTTATATTCACTCAGACACACACTTACACAGACACTCTTACACAGACACACACGAACACGCATACGCACACCTATGCATATGCAAGCATAATTGTAATTATGTATATAAACATATACACATGTGCATATAAATATATGTATGCATATATCGTATGTGCATAATATATATATATACATACACACACACACACACACACACACACACATGTGTATGCATTTGTGTAAGTATGTATGTATGTATGTGTGTGTGTGTATGTCTGTGTGTGTGTGTGTGTGAGTGTGTGTGTGTGTGTGTGTGTGTGTGTGTGTGTGTACAGAGACAGAGACGAAGAATATATATGAGGCGGAAAGTAATGCAATTTCTATTTGAATTGCTTTTGGATTCTTCTCCTTATTCTTTTATTCTTTTAATTCTTTCAGTCATTTGACTGCGGCAAAGCTGGGGCACCACCTTTAGTCGAACAAATGGACCCCAGGACTTATTCTTGGTAAGCCTAGTCCTTATTCTATCGCCCTCTTTTGCTGGACTACTAAGCAGC
>NC_068985.1:57554265-57555206 GCF_001194135.2 Octopus bimaculoides | reverse complement strand
ATATATATATATATATATATATATATATATACGACGGGCATCTTCCAGTTTATCTCTACCAAATCCATCCACGAGGTTTTGGTCAGTGGGATTGAACCTGGAACCATGTGGTTGGGAAGCAAGCTTCTTACCATACGGTCGCGCAGTAAGTATGTATACAAGATGCGGTGAATAAATTGTCGTATATATTACGCAGAAATGAAAATAGCACTGACATCTCATTTTAACATATGTATTTACCAAAATTACATAGAAATACCTTGAAATCGGTATCAATCACAATTCGGTACCTCCTGCAAAGCTTCTGGACGGCCTCCTAATTTAAGTTGATGAACGCTGCCATGATTCTTGCCTTCAGTCCATCTTTGGTGTTACAAGGAGTTTTGTGCCCCAGACATAATAACGAAAAGTTTGCAGTATAGGAAGTTAGGTGACCAGATGTTAGGGGTGATGTGGTCGCAGAAATTGTCTGACAAATATGACTGGATTTCGCTTGTTGTGTAGCATGGTGCAGAGTCTTGTTGCAAGACATAAGATCTTTCATCAGCCACCCAGGGCAGCACTAACTCCTCCAGGCACTTGATGTAGGCCAGCGTGCTGTGTGTGAGGCCGTGTGGGAAGATGAATAGAGGCATAACGTCGCCATCACTAATGGTCACTCCGAACACCATGATGTTGACTGGATGTTTTATCTTTATCACTCTAGCAGATAGTATTGCCTCATGTTGCTGTTTTTCTCACAGACAGTGCTCAAATGAACCAACTGTACTGTGTAGTCGACAAAATAAAAATAAACAAACAATGCGCGAAATTAAAAATATAATATTGCGACAATTTACACATCGCAATGTATATGTATGTATACACAAACACACACACACACATATAATATATACATATATACATACATACATATATATATATATATATATATATATATT
>NC_068985.1:57551536-57552577 GCF_001194135.2 Octopus bimaculoides | reverse complement strand
TGACACACGAAACCTGTGTCCTTTATAACCTTCGAACAGGGGAGGTCAGCAGTGTCCCCCTGCTGGTTTGGCATCTGCAGACTAGTTTCAGGGTGTTGCCCCTTGTCAATGCAGAGCAGCCAAGCCCTAGCCAGGCGGCGCTGCTGACTATCTGCTCGAAGGTTATTTATCTAATTTCAGTGGAATCTATCCACTGGTTTTCAGAAATAGAGTTATTAATATTTCTAAGTCTCTCTAAAGGAGACTACGGCAGCGGTACTGGAAATTAATAGTTATCGCCAAGCCAACATGGCAGTCCCAAAATTAGGACGAAAGCTGCCGTGAATTAGCTCCAAGAAGCTATATAGTCATATATATTTGCAAACGAGTGTGAGTGTACTGATATTACTAAACTTCTTGCGATAGTATTATTCAATAAGAAAATATTACGCTACTCGGAGGAAGAAATACTCTCCAGAAGAATGAGCTGCCCATAATTCCTAGATCATCGATGGTTAGTCAAGCATAAATTTTCTTAATTCAGGTTATGAAATCTCGGTGTACTTTCAGCAGCTGCTGTAGAAAATGTCCGTGTATATATATTATAAAGTAATCTTGGGTCATTCTTGCATATATTATCTTATAATTTTTATTTAGTTAGTTATTTTTTCATGTTTGTATTGATACCTTTTGTTTTATTTTGTAAAGTTAACCAGCATCATTCATCCCTTTTAATGTCAGTATAACATTGTAGGATGGTTGTGACGTGTACTGAGCATGTACGCAAAACTTTCGTGTACATTACATACTATGATCCCTTCTTCCCAGTGAAAAAGTGCTTGGAGCTTCCCCGTAGGGTATCCCGATAACTTGGAAAAAAATGAATAAAACTTTAAAAGACACAAAATTTACATACATACACACACACACACACACATACACGCACACACACACACACACACACACACACACACACTCACACACATGCAAACATAGAAGTGCGTGTGCAACTGTATACATGTTTCTGTCAAGCTAAAAATAAGAATAATTAAACTTTACACC
>NC_068985.1:57549784-57551198 GCF_001194135.2 Octopus bimaculoides | reverse complement strand
ACACACACACACACACACACACACACACACACACACACACACAAACACACACACACACACACACACACGTATATACATGTGTATATATATATATAATTTTAAGAACTACTATGAATACTTGAAAACGTTATGGCACTCACTCTCTCTTTGTCTAAACCTTTTGGCGTATTCCGTAATGGTAATTTCTTTTTTATTTTACTGTTTTATTATTTATCCACCCTGTTACCTCCATACAAAAATTAACCCACCAATTGCCATTTTAAGTTTAGTCATTTACTCAACGTCCCGAAGCGGCACATATCCAAAATAGTATGATTAAAATATATTAAGTCTTTAATTTTCTTCTCGAGGCTCTTCTTTTCTTCCCTTTTCTTTTATGCATGTAAAAGCTCCATCTTCCAGATCGGAGGTATTAGCAAATATGATGAATATTATTTTCAGGATTTTCATTGGCAATACTGTATAGCATTGGAAGCAGAAACATCTGTTAGATGGGATACAGTCTAATTGTATTAAAAAGTAATTATTAATATTAGTCAGTTGTCGTTGATCAATATTTCATTTTCTGTTTACTTTAAATTTGATTCCTGATAAACTCATGCTTATCTTTGTCATTGTCTGTAACCTATGAGCATAAAATGCTTGCATATGTATGTCCAGGTTTAACATAAGCAATTATACCGTTAGTATAACGGATATTTTTATCCCTTAGAAGGTTATTCCAACCACTATTAACTCTACTAACCTATATACATACATACATACATACATACATATATATATATATAATTCGTTTTGGGATTTGGTTTGCAAGTTTCTTTATGTGAATTCGTGTGTTGAAGCATATTTTGTTTGGGGATTTAGTCTGTTACTTTATCCAACCGACTACTCTTAATGTCTTAACTCCACCTTGAGGAAAAGGGAAACATATGATAATATGCATGCCCATACTTAGCCATGAGCTGTCAACTTACTGTTGTCCTTTATTCAAAATAGACACAGTCTTCTAGTATTAGATTTAGTACATGATAAAGAGGTAAATGAATTAGAAATTAATTACAATCCCTTACAACACTATATAGGCTTCATGCGATTCTTGTAAGTGTAGTCTATTGTTAGCGACAACAGGAATTTATTTCATGTTTTTGCTTAGTTAAAATATTTTAGAAAAAAATATTTTAATATGTCTTGTTAAAATTCAATTTATTTATTTGTAAATCTGCGTTTAAATTGATGTAATGATTACATTGTTCAGTTAAATAGAGCCGCTTGAAACGGTCGTTCTGCATCACTACTTGATATCCTGTTGCTTATTTTGATTTTATTCAACTTACTTCGATCTGTGCAGATAATACCACTATGGATTAACGTTTCAACTTAGCTACCTAATTCAACTGAGTCTTAATTATATATA
>NC_068985.1:57547110-57549734 GCF_001194135.2 Octopus bimaculoides | reverse complement strand
TATATATATATATATGACTGACTTCTGTCAGTTTCCGTCTACCATATCCACTGTCAAGTCTGATCGAGGAGAAGCTATAAGAAAAAAGGACTGAACTAAAGTGTCGCTTGATGGGACAGAACCGGGAAGACAAATTCTTACCACACAGCCATGTCTCTGTCATTCTGTCAGTCTGTCCCTCACTCTCGCTGTCTACACACACATACCAATATACATATATGAATAGAAAATGAGATGTATAATTCAAAAATTAAAATTTTAAAGTTATTAGCATAATATAATATTATATTATATTCTCATAATAATATGATATAATACAATATGATGAGTGATAAATATTAAAATAAATCACATACTGATGTTTCAATTCTTAGCTATGATAAAATTATAAAAATTCATTGTTTTTTGGTCAAGAATCTCCACAGTGTAGTTTCTTATGCATATTAGGATTCACATATCCAATAAGACTGAAGTTATTGATCATCCCTATAGTCATTATGCATGTGTGTACGTCCAGTACGCAGTGTTCGTTACCTTATTCTAATTCTAAGTTCTTTTCTTTTTCCATACTTTTTAGATGTAGTGAACTAAGCAATAGAAAATTAGCAAGATGTCCTCTTCAAGAAGTGTTGCGTTAATTCTCCAAATGTGTTTTGTTATGTTTGTGGAGAATACACATTAACTGAAAGTCGATCAAACATAACTGGTTTTCTTGAAAAAGTATATATGGCATATTTTGGGGTCAAGCTGGGAGACCAAGAAAAATATTGGGCATCCCATAGTGTCTGCAAGCATTGTACAGAACATTTGAGGCAATGGGCTAAAGGGACAAGGAAAAGTGTGAGGTTTGCTATACCAATGGTATGGCGGGAGCCTTATAATCACGTAGATGACTGCTATTTTTGTAACCCAAATTTCAACGGTATTAACCGAAAAAGTCGAAAAACGCTTCTCTATCCTAATTCTGACTCTGCTATTAGACCGGTTCCATACAGTGAAGAGCTTCTTGTTCTTGTCTTCAATGTCTTGCCTCAGATAACTTTACCCTCAACCAAAGAAGATTCATCACCGGAAGATGACACGAGACATCAAGACTTTTCAGTTGAGACTAGATCCTTCAGCTATTCTCCCAGGTAGTGCTGAATGATCTAGTTCGTGCCTTGAACCTGCAAATAAATTTTGCAAAATTGTTGACTTCTCGACTGAATAGGAAGAATCTTCTAAACAATGGTGTCCGTATAACCTTTTATCGGAGTCGGCATGAGAGTTACTTTCTTTCTTCAGAAAAGAGGAACAGCTGGTTTACTTCAGAGATGTCAATGGACTTCTTAATAAACTTAGAATCCAGGAATATAAACCAGTGAAATGGCGTGTTTTCATAGACAGCTCTATGCGTCGTTTAAAATTTGTATTGTTGCACAACGGAAATGTGTGTGGCTCTGTCCCATTCGGTCACACATCGACTTTGGAGGGAAAATAAGTAGAAATTAACGTTAGTTTAAGAGAAGACACTGTATCATGATAATAAATAGGTCATCTGCGTTGACTTAAAGATGGTGAATTTTCTCATGGGATAGCAATCCGATTATACCAAATACCCATGCTTTCTTTGCATGTGGGACAGTAGAGACCGAGGAAACCACTATGTTAAGAAGGGCTGACAGCCCCGAACAAATATGGCTCCATGTAGAGCTGCCAATTTATTGAAAGAACCTTTAGTTGAGCGAGATAAAATCATTTTCCCCCTTTGCACAGCAAACTCGGATTCATCAAGCAATTTGCCAAAGTTCTTGACAAAAATGAGGATTGCTTCAAATATATTGCAGTGTATTTCCAGACTGGACGATTGAAAAACTTAAAGCATGGCGGTTTGATTGACTACAGATCCGTAAGCTCTTGAAGGATACAAATTTCGTTAAAAATGATGAACGAAAATGAAGCAAAAGCTTGACTAGCCTTTGCAGAAGTAGTGCAAAATGTCCAAGGGAAACACAAAAGTGAAAACTATAAAGACCTTGTTACCAACTTGATATCAACTTTTCGTGATATTGGCGTGAATATGAGCATCAAAATGCATGATATTTTTAGTCATATTGATCGTTTCCTGATGTTAGTGATGAACAAGGCGAACGATTCCATCAGGACGTCAAGGAGATAGAAACTTGGTACCCAGGAGGCTGTGATGACGGCAGACTATTGCTGGTGTTTAAGTCTAGATACTCCTGTTGCTCAGCATTCACGGTGCACAGAAACGTAAATTTATTCCCTGAATTTTCTGCCAAAAATCTTTGCCAATGCGCATTTTCAATTTTCAATTTTTATTTGTACTTTGTTTTGTGCTACGCTCTCTATATTGATTCATATTATATGCCTTACCAGGTCTAGTCAGAAACCTAAACCTGATAGAGAAAAACTGAATTTATTTTTGAACTTAGAAAGGCAAAATCACTTGAGAATTCGTTGAAATATTCCCAGGCTCCAGACAAAAAGAAAATTTGTTGCCCAGTGTTATATATATATATATATATATTTATTATTATTATTATTATTATTATTATTATTATTATTATTATTATTATTATTATTATTATTATTATTATTATTATTATTATTATTATTATTAT
>NC_068985.1:57545356-57546925 GCF_001194135.2 Octopus bimaculoides | reverse complement strand
CACCTATGACAATAGGTATTGTTTTCGTCGACAGATTTCAGTAATTGACCAGTTAACGATATTGAAACTGTAAGTCACGACTGGTATGGCTAGAGCATTGATCGCTTCGATCCTGTTTCTCGCGTTCAGCTCTGTCTTCAGTATTGCTCTCACCCTGCGATAACATTCTCTTCTGATCCTTTCCCTCATCACTGAGTGCTTGATATTGTCCCCTTCAATTACTCCTATTATTATTATTATTATTATTATTATTATTATTATTATTATCATTATTATTATTATTATTATTATTATTATTATTATATATATATATATATAGAAAACGGTGATTGAATTGGGATGGAAATTATTTACTTACCATTTTGTCCCTTTCATGGATTCGTCATGAATGTTGAACCACGCCTTTTCGATTTGCAATGGCCCATTTTACAAAGAGATGAATTTCACCGAATCGCAATATAGTGTTTATCACATTTGTATCTTGTGACACAAAATAGTAAATAAAGGCCTTGCAGTAATTGCAAATATATCTCCTGTCCTCAAAGAATGTAATACAATAAAAGGATTCATTCTTAGTCTTATACTGCAATATTGAAAGTACTGCCTTCTCCCACCCATCCTCATTTTCATTATATATTTTCTCATTACGTTTTCCATCAGTTCCTTCCTAGAAGGCCCAATCTTCTGTATTATGACTTAACCTTCGTATTTTCACTGATAATCTTCAATAGTATTTCACCTGAGCTCCAAATTGATATAATGCAAAATTCTCCTAGAATATATTATTTTGTCTTATAATACTTTGACGCCTAAATAAATGGAACAATCGCTAACACTAACATCTTCGGGCATATTATTGTAATTTCTCAATTCCCAATTAAACAAGCCATACATCTTTCAATAGATTAGTTTCTTTCATTTTTACTCGTTTTCTTTTCCTATTATCTATTAATTTCAGATATATCTATTAACAAAATAACATCACACAGTTTTTTCATACTGTTTCTTAAAGGAATTTTGTTTTCGAAACATTTTTTTTTTATTTACTTATATCTTCATTTACTTATATTCTATATACACATTATCTCAAGAATGTAACTTGGAAAATATTACTTTTTACAGATAACGGACTGCGGGAAAATATTTTCTTCGTCAAGTGTATAAGAAGATATGATCACTAAACACGACTCATCAAAATACGATGTGAGTAGGAATATTCGTTTCAATTAATGTTAATAATATTGTTAATGGTGTAATTTTTGTATAATTATTGTATAGTCATTGCATTGGTCTTGATTTTCTTGTTAGTATTCTCTTTTGGTATATACTAATTGATAGTACTTTCATTTTGTAGATATTATAAGTTAGAAATCTTTATTCTATTTTATGTACACGTACTCATCTACCTATTTCTGCTTTTCTATCTTTCTCTCTCTCTCTCACTCACTATTTTTCCCGCTCTCTCTTTCTCGCTCTCTCTATGTATATGTATATATATATATACATATATAAAAATAAATATATACATATGTATATGTATATATATGTGTGTGTGTGTAAGTATATATA
>NC_068985.1:57541092-57545258 GCF_001194135.2 Octopus bimaculoides | reverse complement strand
TCATCAAAAATGACTGAGGGCGTTAAAAACATCTGCAATACTAGAAATGAGAGCTAAAGTGCTATGATGATGCAGTCAACGCACGTAATTCTATACATACATACTGACAGCGACCGTAAATGGCCGAAATTGGTAGTTGTAATAACCCTATACCGTCGCTGTCAGTAAGTATGTATGTTTCAGTAGAATCGTTGAAGTCGCCAGATTCCGGTAAGATCTCGGAACCAACTAGTTGGGAAGCAAACTACTTACCGCACAGCTACGTATATTTATAAAAAAAAAGACCACGTGCTTTTACTGAGGAAGAATGAAGGAAAGAGGCTAAATTGCAGCTTGGTCGTGATGTGTGCAATTTTGCTTGAAGACAGTAAACTGACAAAAATACATGAAAGTGCAATAGCCATTACTAGAAGACACAGTTCGCCAGGTAGTTGGCTCTTGACGCAAGTGATCTTTATGCAATTCATCTACCCAAGTTGCTGACATTTGTCCTGAATCGCAACTATGGCCGTGTAAAAAAGGGCCTCAGTGACATGAAAGCCAACTTCATATTATTGGGTTATCCTATAAATAATGCGTTTTTTTTTATATTCTTTAATTTTTCAAAATTAAGATAACCAACATTCTTTTTTAATCTAAAGTATACTCTCCTTCATTTTCTACAATGCTCTTCTATCTATCTGGTAGACTTGCGAGGCTTCTCTTCTAAAATTCACTTGTCCGTGACCAAAAATACTCCTCCAGTACTGTTCTGATATCTCGTCAAGAGAATTCATATTTTTTCCGTTCAAATGATTTTGAAGACTGCGGAATTAATGATAATCAGATGGGACAATGTCCAGCGAATATGGTGGGTAGGACATCATTTTCCATTCAAACTTCACCAGCCTTTCAAATGTCATCTTCACTGTATGTAGCCGAGCATTATTCTGATGGAAGAACACCTTTCGTCTTGAAAGCAAAGGTGGTTGTTTTTCTTCTAACGCTAACTTAAGCAGCTCAAGCTGCTCGCAGTAGATATCTTTTGTTTTCGTTTGATTTAGGTTTAAAAGTTTAAAGTGAGCTAAACCTTTCATATACCACCAAACAGATAACAACACCTTACGTGGGTGAATACATTGTTTAGCCTGAGGTGACATTTCTATAGGGAACATATTTCTCGTCACCAGTCACTATTCGGTCCAAAAAAGGTTCATTCGTTAGACATGATATCAAAGGAAATCACACATCCACTCTTTTCGGTCGATTAGACTCGGAAAATTTGTGAGGAACCCATTGAACAAATTTGCTGATTTTTCCGATGGCACGCAGACGACGATGAATGGTTGAATGACCAAATCCAAACTTCTCTATTAGTTCCTCAATAATTATGATGGGATTTTGTACCACCAGTGTTTGCAGCACGTTCTCGTCGAGCTCTACAGATATTCCAGGACGAAGCTCATCTTCTAGGATGTAGTTTCTGAAACCACCATTGACACTGGCTTATGATTATTATCCGAACCCCATTATACTGCATTAATATTCCTCGCAATTTCCGTTTATTGAACTCATAAAGCAAAATATGCCAAATATGTTTCTTTGTCACTTCCAATATAGCTTTGAAAAATAACTGTTAAAATCGAACTGCACTCTTCAAAACTTGCACCAAGAATAAAAGATGATAAAATTACTACCTGCTTTTATAGAAAGTCCTCTTCCGACTTTTAGCTCATGCAATTGAAAAACCGCAATACTTATGAGATCACCCAATATATTGCTGTACTTAATCTTTATCGTCTTCATATCAAGGTCTAGTAACTGTAACCACAGAATACATCAGTGTATACTTTAAAAAGTACTGCAGATAATCTTTACGGATTTAAACTTGATTGTGAAGCAATCACTTTCCTTATTATTGTTTTCCGCTGACCATCAATACGTAGTTGATTGTGTTATACTTCTATGTATATAGAGTGTAATTGATGGCTATCCACCCACCAAATTTGTCAAATGACAATAGTGTTCTAACTCTCAAGTGTTCTCAAGTGTTCTCAAAAATGATATCTTTGCTGTCTTTAAACAATAAAACATTTGTTCCTTCTTTACCGCGACTTGAAATGTTTAAATGTTATGAGTGTAACGTACCTCGATATACACTATTCTATAAAAACTGGTCTTTCTTCTCTCCGTACGATAATTCTTTGTCTATTCTCAAGTTAAACTTGCTAAATGGATAAATAGCTTATACTTATTAGATTAACAAAAGAATTTCTGGAAAACATTATATTGGTTCTGTCTATTTTATACTGGTTTACGTGCATATTGACATAATTGTAAGCTTACTTTAATAATCTCAGAAATGCAGATGTCTACACTATTTAGAGTGCTAAATGATTTCAAAAGTAAATAGATTTACATCTTTATAAGGATCAAAAGATGCCGTTAAAAGTAATTTGTTAATGTCATTTGACTCTAATTAACTTGAACCACACCAAATGCGAGCGTGGCATTCAATATTATATATTTGACTTTATGTAGTACCAATGACCTTAGAATTATTGGAATAAGATTCACTACCTTTGTAAATTCATCCTCATTTACCACTTTACATATATCATGGCTAATTTTGGGTGTCCGTAAAGTTCATCTTTAATCACTTTTCTTATAGGTTTGAGAGCGAAGTTTATAATCAAATGAAGACGTCACGTTATATCGCTGTGATGTAAGTTCTTTGGTAAATATAGCATATGCCATTAACTATTCCTTGTATAGTTAATGGTACGAAACATAACTGTGCAAGGCCTTCCTTCCGTGCATCATTATAAATGTACCCAACGCCCATTTTCTTATGGTGAGTTCTAACGAAATTTAATCTCTCGATCTCCAGTTCAGCAGATATTTCAACAAGATATTGGACGATTTAAATCTTAACAATGTCGTAGTACATTGAATATGGTATGACGAGACGTGCATAAAAATTATTGCATGCATCTTTGCGGGATTTTTGTTCGTTTATCTTATCCAGAGAATTTGTCTTCTTCATTAATAAGCACAATATGATACCGATGGGTAACACAAGTCCTGTTTGCCGCCTTAATCTTTCAAGGTCTATTGTTTCATTCCTCAAGACAGTGTCTTGTCATAGATTGTATTATATTACCGCCACCACGCTGTATTGTCTACTTAAATTTTCACCAGTATTTCCCGCCCCACTCATAAGACATTTATCAGCATAACTACCAATTTTTTACATTCACTAAGTTTTATCAAGGTAAAATTTAAACTTCTTTACATATTTCATCTCAGAATATATTTTGCCTTGCAGTTTTGAAATTGGACGAAAGCCATGAAATTTCCTATATCTTTCTCCAGTTTGCTTGTATAAATCACCGACAAAGAATAAATGCAGCAAATTGGCATTCATTGGAAAGTGAAATAAAGGAAGCAAGAAGTGTGCTGCTCTTCACTTACGCAGTGATAGGTGTGGATTCTTATAAGGAAATACTTGGGAGGCTGCATTTATGTCTTTTAGCATCACACCTAATATCTCTGGAGGCTCTAGCAACAGTGTCAGATGAAACTTCCTACTTGACCCACGCATTCCTCTTGCCCCTGTTTCTATATCTTTGCTCCATATTTGATTCATGATTTTTGGCATGTAAACATTAGTAAAAATATTTTAATGATGTTCATAAAAGTTGAATCATAATAAGAAACGTCCCATATCTCGATAAAGTAGTTGTATGCTGACAACTTAACTTGACAGTTCCAATAAGGGAATCATACTTCTGGTATTTAGCCCTAGGAAGCTGCACCGCTTCCTGTGGGCCTTGACACATTTCCTTACTACTTAAGTCTCTCTGGGAGATTTAGAAATGTATCATTTCTAATTTTGTAATCAGTGAATGTGTTTCACTAGAATTATTATATGTTTACGAGAGCTAGACAGACATCTTCAGCCAGCAAGTCGTGCTACTCCAGGCTGATGACGTGCAAAGTCTTAGAAACATGTCCCTGGATGCAGGCTTGACTGGGTGGAATTGCTTGTCTCCTCCTTGTAAACTTAAGGACACAGGAAATGTGTCAAGGCCGACAGGAAGCTGTGCAGCTTCCTAGGGCTAAATAGCAGTAGTATGATTCCCTTATTGGGACTGTCACGTTAAGTTGACAGCATGCAACTACTT
>NC_068985.1:57537468-57541020 GCF_001194135.2 Octopus bimaculoides | reverse complement strand
TATATATATATATATATATGTATATATATTTACATATATATATATGCCTTTCTGTAAAGTTCTAAAATATGCATATTTTTTTACGGAGATTTAAACCTGTTACTCATGAACGGAAAAGTGCAGAAACAACGGTAGATGTCTAGACCAAACAATATCGATTGATGTTTCCGACATAAAATACAAATAAACATACGAATTATTTACTGTATAAAATAAATCAAGGTATACTTTATATTATCTATTTCATCACAAGTAAGCAAAGTGAAAGCATGATCGAACCAAACTGTTTCAAAAGCAAATTCTATACGAATTGAGTTACAGAAACTACACAACACACCTTTTTTTACTTTTCTTTGGTTTTGTAGTTTGTTTTTTATTGTTTTTTTTATTTGTTTTTTGTTTTATTTTCTGTATGTAGATATATACGGAGAACAATGTTGAAGTAGATCGAAGTAGAATTGTTAACTCATTGACGAGAGAGATTGTTGATCTACTTTCGGAACAGGTATGTATGACATAAGTTCATAGTAGAATGATTAAGCATGAAGCAGATTATTGAGAATCAAATGAACGTTTGTGTTCAATGAAATATTCTCCATTAGTACAAGTTTTCACGTTAACTGATAAAGAAGATGTAAGCTGGAATAAAATAAAAGGTTCAAAAGAAATCGGAGATTACAAATGTCCAAGGAATTTGAAACTGAAATTATTAGTTTCTGTAATACATAAACCCGAACTATAAATAGACACACATCGTGTATTTTCTCCGCAGTAACGTTCACAAGATCGAAATCTATAATTGGTTGTTGTACTGTTAATATCTAGGGATTTTGATAACCAACAATCCAGTATGGTATTTGTAATTTACTAATTAAGAGATTAGTTCGTAATGTCCAAAATCTAATCAAATATCTTCGCAGAAAGAGAGGTTCTATTGGTTTGATGTCGTTAATCATAATGTCGAGTTAAGCAGGATATAGTGATTAGAGAAATGATTCAGCAAAATTTAGCAACGAAAATTCCCTCGTGTGATAAAGGTCGTGTGATCAAGTGTGAGATGGATTAGTTTTTCGTTAATGCGACAAATCGATTTGCTTCAAGACGAAAGAGTTTGACTAAATTCTTGCTCAACTGTTACATATTAAAACTGATATAAGGAAACTAATATACAATGTTCAATTTTCCCAGATTTATGAATAGAGAAAGAGAAGAAGCAGAACTTAATGCTGGCATTTATTGTTGTCGATCACATATTAATCACAATCAGATTATATCTCAAAATCAATAGTTATCTGCATGAATCAGGAATTAAAACAAAAATAGAAACAAAAAGGAAAGAAGAACAGAATCGGAGATTATGAGAACCTCACTCTGTATTTAAAAAAACGACAGGCTATTTTATATTTCATGAGACAACTTCAGTTCTGTCCTATTACTATGACTTTATAATTTACGTGGACATTATGAAACAATTCAGAATACAGGAAATTACTCGTACATAAACACATTTACATTACAGATAATCTATGGAGCATAAACTGAGGGTTCAGTAACAGGGAAGTAAGAACATACTATCAACTATGACAGATTGGGTAATAGGTTCAGAAGATTAATATGCCTTGCAAAAATAATTGATCGCGGATCGATTCCTTCAATCATATGTCTGGTCTATTACAGCTGTCTACATGACGTGAACATAAACTGCAAAAGGTGAAGCCTACTTAGAGTGGCATTTGTATACATATATATGCTAATATAAATAAGTACTACAGTCTCTTTCTCTCTGTGATTGCATAACTGGAAAAGAATACACAATATACAATTCAAAATTAGAAGATTATGGCTGTGAGATAACTGTACCCAATGTAAACGTTTTCAACTTTCACCACGCCCTCAAGACTCCTCCGGAACGTGATGCATACGTTCTTCACAGTGCACATGGGACGATCTTTGAACATCTACTTCATTTTAGCCACCAGCTCGGTTTGGTGTTTCAGGCTAAGTGCTTGGTGCTTTTCTCAACCACGCCCAGGCATAGTAATCCTTCGGATTGCAATTGGGTGAATCAGGAGGCCAAACATTGGGGCTGGTGAAGTCGTAGAAATTCTCCGCGTAACACATGCGAAACTTCTAGAGTTATGACAATGACCTGAATCCTGCTGCCACAGATATGACCTTCCAGTTTCACCCCTCTCCAGCCAATGAATGACTAGATTTTCCAGCATCTTCACATAGTGTTCGGAATTGACCCTGGGCCCTGTTCAAATGCAGACGCACTTAAAATGCATCGTGTCTGTTCCTACTGGCCATGGCTTCATAGTCTTCGTTAGAGCTGACAATGTCACATCTTATAGCTTTTACTGTGCATACGGAGTAGAGACCATCTGTCATATTATCCGCATTTTGATACCCGACACGAATAATTATGATACAGGTACTCATTCTTAATATCTAGCCGTACTTGTCAGCTAACATCTCAATTACAACTTTAATCATTACGCTATGCAACGTCATTTACTGTTCACCGTTATGACAAGTTGCTCCGGAAAAAGTGACGTAAGAATCAAATTTATTGAATAAACGCTGTGCGTGTGTGTGTGTGTATGTGTGTGTGTGTGTGTGTGTGTGTGTAAGTGTGTGTGTGTAAGTGTGTGTGTGTCTGTGTGTGTGTATCTAAGCGTAGCTGTGTGGTAAAACGCTTGCTTCTAAGCTACATGGTTCCGGGTTCAGTCCCACAACATGGCTCCTTGGGCAAGAGTCTTCTTTATATCTTCGAGCCAACCACTGTGTGTATGTGTGTACGTCTTTGTTTAATACCCTTGGTAAATATTCTTTTATTAAATGCCAACCACTGTGTGTATGTGTGTACGTCTTTGCTTAACAACCTTGGTAAATATTATTTTATTAAATGTCTGCATGGAATTTTATTTACACAAAATTTTTCCATGACAGTCTTGTATTTTTTCGCAGCGCGCGCGCACACACACACAGACATACACACACATACATTGACACACATTTACACAAACATACACATATTGAAAAGCACTCACGCGTATGAGCCTACCAATATACGTGTTTGACGCAAATAGCAAAAGCCGAGATGAATTGTATATGCATATAAATGTGCATATATGATTTTGTGTAGACATTCAACTTACCCACAGGAATAATTTCTATATCACTCTATAACATGAAGCGGAATACGTTTTATTGACCATGAAATGGAGCAGATCATGAAATGGAGCAATGAAGAAACATTTTCTTCAAGTAAATATTCTGTCCATCTCCTGACACTAACCCATTAAACCAACAGCCGCAGATGTAGCAACTTTACTCAATGTATAAAGCTTACTATTCATATAAAAAGAAACAAATTCTCCGCATGCAGCTGCGATATTTTGTTGACAACTTACTGGTGGAGATATGTGCGCCTCTTTTTATTATTTATATACTATTAAGGAACAGCTATATACGTGTACACACATATACGCATATATATATATATATATATATATATATATAGTTGATATATATATATTTATATATATA
>NC_068985.1:57535561-57537129 GCF_001194135.2 Octopus bimaculoides | reverse complement strand
ATATATATATATATATATATAGGCACAGGCGTGGCTGTGCGGTAAGAAGCTTGCTTCCCAACCCCATGTTTCTGGGTTCAGTCCCATTTGTGGCACCTAAGGCAAGTGTCTTCTAGTACAGTTTCGGGCCGACCAAAGCCTTGCAAGTGGATTTGGAAGATGGAGACAGAAAGAAGCCTATCGTGTGTGTATATATATATATCTGTGTGTGTGCGTGCGTGTGTGTGTATGTATATTTATGTATATGTGACTTGGTGTCTGTGTTTGTGCCCCCGCCATCGCTTAACAACCGATGTCGGTGTGCTTATGACCCCGAAAACTAGCTGTTCAGCAAAAGAGAACGATAAAATAAATATAAGGCTTACAAAGTATAAGTCCTGAGGTCAATTTCTCTAATTTTTTCCAAATGACTGACTTAGCGGTTGGAATAACCGTCTAAGGGATAAGAACATCCGTTCTTACTACCAGTCTCATTTACTTACGTTATCCCTGGGCATGGGTATGCAAGCACACTATGCTCATAGGGTACAGTTAATAACAGAATAAACAAAAGTTTATCAGGAATCAAATTTAAATAAGCAGAAAATGGAGAAAACTTTTGATCAACAAACAATCAAATTAACCAACATCAGTTAATTATTTGTTAATACAAAACTTAACATAACATTGCATAATATATCTTACGGCCTTTTCGCCAGCCAATGATGCTTGCCAATGTCGTCTGCCAATGTCAGTCCGAAAATAATATTGGCCATCTTTATAGCACATTTGATCGAGTACTAGGCTTTAAAAATGTCCTGAAGTCAGTTTCTTCGACTAAAACCACTCGATAGGGCGTCTTTTAAGCTTGCTGCTGTAGAGAGCTTATCATTGGGACTTGGGCTCAACAATGAACTTCATCCATTGAGTACATATTAAAGTTTATTAAACTTGACAAATATTTTTGAAACAATGAAACATTTTCATCAAAACAATGATAAAATTTGTCAACCTGGAACGTATTGTAAAAGTGCATGATAAACAACATTTTTTATCTTCCCATTCGAGGGTCATTACAATATTCTCCAACCTTCTCACTCTCTCTCTTTCTATCTCTCTCTATCTATCTCTCTCTCTCTCTCTATCTATCTATCTATCTAGCTATCTATCTATCTATCTATCTATATATCTCCCTCCCTCTCTCTCTCTCTCACTCTTTCTGTTGATTGTTTTCAGCCATCACCACTACCACCAGCATCGCCGCAACAACTACCATACACACACCATTCAGACTTCACCGCCTACCCGTCCACCACCATCACCACTGTCTTTCACATCGCTTACTATCACTGTCATCCCTAGCTGCCTCTGCTACCGCCACCATCACCATGATCACCGTCGCCTCCGCCTCTGTCATAAGTACAGCTCATACTATTACTATCACCCCATTACCATCAAAATTGTCAATCTACTACCGCCTCACCGTCTCTGTGTCTACTATTACTCTAATCCATTATGAGGAATAGTAGAATTCTCATTGAATAGTGAGAGAGTTGGTCGAAGAGTGACACACTGACACAGAGATTTGT
>NC_068985.1:57533748-57534697 GCF_001194135.2 Octopus bimaculoides | reverse complement strand
TATATATATATATATATATATATATATATATATATGATAGAAGAAAAGGAAAATGGAGATTGGGAAGTTAATTGTTTATTATTAACAGCAAACTAATCGTCTTCACTTAACAGCTCTTTCAGTTACTACTCAGTAAATATTAAGTAAATTTTAAATTTATATTTACATGACCTGAGCATAGTATCTTGAGAGGGAAAAACTATACCCTTGGATGTTTTATTTGCGTTTATGGATTCATTATAGGAGACTGAATGATACGGTTTTGATTTCTATTGTTCTATGTCCAGCAGAGGGGTTTACAGGTTGATTGGAGATAAGATAGAGTTGGTAAATGGAATTTGAACATTAAATGAATGAATTAAATAGAGGTGATAAAGTAAATTTAAATATAAATAAGCTAAGTTTATAGTTAAAAAAAAGAATGGAATATTCGTTTATAAAATATAAAGTTATGAAAATTAGTATATATGCAGGTACGCACGTATACATACACACACATAAATATATGTATCTGTGAATTCATATATATATATACAGAGACACGATTATACCCCCACATATACAGACATCCGCACGCACACACATATACGCGCATAGCCCTATATGCGTATATATACATATACAAGTGCAAATACATGAATATGTACACACACTCACACATATATATATATGCGTTTACTCTTTTTACCTATCACCCCTAAAAAGAAGTTAATATAGATCCATATTGGTCAATTAATTCCGATTGGTTATTGACCAACATGGATCATTTTTAACTTCTTAGGGGTGATAGGTAAAGAGTAAACGTATATATATATTATATATATTTATATGTGTGTATGTGTGTGTGTGTATATATATGTATGTATGTATGTATGTATGTATGTGCGTGTGTATGTTTGTGTATACACACACACACACATATATACATATATATATATATATATACATA
>NC_068985.1:57532203-57533702 GCF_001194135.2 Octopus bimaculoides | reverse complement strand
TGTATGTATGTATGTATGTATGTGCGTGTGTATGTTTGTGTATACACACACACACACATATATACATATATATATATATATATATTATAACCTAGTGGTTCAGGAAAGAAGACCAATAGAATAAGTACCAGGTTTACAAACAATAAATCCAGGAGTCCATTTCCTCGACTAAAAGGCGATGTTCCAGCATGGCCACGTGTAAAAGAATAAAAGAAAAAGAAATATATACGAACACACAACACTCTGATACACACACACGCACACACACACACGCACACACACATATACACACACATATACACACACACACACACATACACACACACATACACACACACACACACACATAGATTATTGTACGTTGCATATGTACCACCATGTACAAACCGAAAGTTCACTGGAGGATCACATAGGGTTTTATTCGAGTATCCTGTATATATTTAGAAGAACCAATTTCACAGTGACTTCGAAGTTGCGTGTGTGTGTGAGTGTGTGTGTATTTGTGTTTTCCATTTCCTTTTTGGTGCGCTAGCGCATGAGCGTGTGCAAGGGAATTCTATCACTATGTTTGTTGTACTTTTTATGGGAAACGCATTTACATGGATCTTCTTCTCTACATTCGTTTCTCCCTTCCACCTACTTTAAATTTAAGATTGTTTGTACATCATTTGTGTATTTGAACGTAAATGAAAATACCTTCAGGCATAATATGTGTAATTACTGTGAAACTGCTTGCACGCTAACACATACAAACTCACGATAATGTACATAATACTATAAGCATCAGACTATGCATATACATACATATACATGTATATATACAGGGGGAGAGAGAGTGAGGGAGAGAGAGAAAAAGATGACGGTTTTATTTTTCTGTATGTAATGTATATAGATTTTTATGTATGTAGTAATAAATATATTTCTGTGTGCATATATTTTATATATTCATACATGTTCACGTTATTGTACACTTTCTGTGTTTCTTCTTGTTTGTATGTGCACGTCTATTAACGTATATATGCATGCATATGTACATTAACATATATAAGTTTGTATGTATGTATGTATGTATGTGTTTGTGGGTGTGCGTGTGTGTGTGTGTGCGTGCGTAATGGCAAAGTCGCAACTGGGACAATTGAGAAGACGATGCCTCTTGGTAAACAAGATGACTTTACCAATCCAATGCCATTAAAATTGAATGACTGGCAAGTTCCATTTTAAAAGAGACCGAAAAAAAGTAAACGACGGTAGTAAACGAACAGGTAGGCAAAACATATACACCACAAAATAAAAAGTAACAATTTTTATAAAGTACAAATCTAGGGTCATGGGTTTTAAGTAGATCTTTGTTGTCATTTTCTGTACACTTACAATGAGCCTTTTATTTTTTTTTTCGCTTTATCTCTTCAGTCTATTAACTGAACTCTACTCTGAGTAAACTAGGGCTCTTTACAATTGTTTTTTTTAAATAAGACAAAATATGATATATATATATATAT
>NC_068985.1:57530284-57531645 GCF_001194135.2 Octopus bimaculoides | reverse complement strand
ATATATATATATATATATATATACGTTTTATTTTCTGATTTTTTTTGTCTCTTTATATCTAAGAGAATCGAAAAACGTCAGCTATACAATGCAAAATAATCGATAAATCAATACATACATAGATACATACATATATGCATACATACATTCATATATATATATATATATATATATATATATATATATACATACATACAAGCAGATGTGAATAGACTTAAATGCTCTCGTATGTAATTATACACATATATATGTGTGTGCGTGTGTATATATAATATATATACATATATATACACACATATATATACATATATATATATATATATACACATATATATACATGTATAAATACATACATATATATGCATATAAACATATAAATGTGTATATATATGTATGTATATATACATATTATATATGTGTGTATGTGTGTTTGTACGTAGGTAGGTATGTATGTATACAGAAATGAATGTATGTAAGAATGCATGCAACTCCCAACCGATTGCATTTAAGCGTCTTTATATGTGTAAATGAACACAAAAAGAACAAACAGAGGAGGCAAAAGTTTACAGAAAGAGTTTTGTTTAACGAGATGTAGGAATCGAAACAACACAGAAACTAAGTGGTAACGACTTAATGCATAAAATAACAAACACGTAGACGGCATTTTAAAATATTTGTCAGTGTCATTAACGAGAATATTGATCTCAATTACTTGTTAATGAAGCACTGTTGAATTACTAATCAAGAATCTAACCAACCAGAAACTGTGCTGAGATATGTATACTTGTGCAATAAAAATGTTATATACATTACTCTTGTGTGTGTGTGTGTGTTTGTGTGTGTATGTGTGTGTGTGCGCGCGTGCGTGCGTGTGTGATTTAAGCATATATATATACAAGGATTTGGTCGCCCCGAGGCTATAGTAGAAGACACTCGCCCAAAGTGCCACGTAGTCGGATTGAACCCGGAACCATGTGGTTTGTAAGCAAGCTACTTACCACACAGCCACTCCTACGCCTATAAATTTTTTATATATAATATATTCTTTACTCGGACTGTACCGGCGGACTTGGATGTTTGACATCCCTTTGAAGGATTGCGGTCTTCACCTCTTTTATCATTGTTTGCTACTACGGTAGTATTGTGTCATTTGTTCAACCAGGTAGAATGGAAAGAATTGATGTCGACGTATCTATGAGGGATGTTCCAATTCCATCTAAGAAGGAATTTCTGAAGGAACTGGTAATAAGACTACTGAAGTTAATGTATATTGGTTCTTTCCTTTCCTTATACTTCATTTATATACATACATACATACATGCATACATACATATATATATATATATATATATATATATATA
>NC_068985.1:57528797-57530096 GCF_001194135.2 Octopus bimaculoides | reverse complement strand
AATATTCTCAGGAAAGCAATATTTAATATTTCGAAAGATATATATCCAATATGACATGGTAATATAATAAATTTAAAATTAAAAATATAAATATACGAAATATAAATATAAATATGTATAAAAATATGAATGTAAAGATACATGTGAATATAAATGCGTATAAAAATTTATGCGTAATTAAGCATGAATATTGTAAAGTCTAAAATATAAAAAAAAACCTAAAATTTAACGAATTAAACATCTTACGTTCGTTTCGCGGATATTACTATAATCACAATGTGATCAAAAGATCAGCATACTATCAGTAATTCCGCTCTTCGGAGATGAATTAAGAACCAATGGTATATATATAATATTAATTAAAACATTAGAAATATTAAAAAATTAAAAATAATAATAAAGCGTATACTGTAAAATTTCAGAAGGATTAATTTTACAATTTATAGGAAGGACAATATAAACTATATTATTATTTTTATTTTTTTAATATTTCTAATGTTTTAATTAATATAATATATATACCATTGGTTCTTAATTCATCTCTGAAGAGCGGAATTACTGATAATATGCTGATCTTTTGATCACAATGTGATTATAATAATATTCGCGAAACGATCGTAAATTTTTATACGCATTTATATTCACACGTATCTTTATCTACATTCATATTTTTATACATATTTATATTTTTATATTTCGTATATTTATATTTTAATTTTTAAATTTATTATATTACCATGTCATATTGGATATATATATATCTTTCGAAATATTAAATATTGATTTCCTGAGAATATTATTGATAAGTTTATGAATTTATTAATAATATAAAAACAAATATACATATATTTATTTGCTCAAAATAATAGAGCACTCAATATAAGTTCAGTTACATATTCTTTTAGAATATTACTTACAAAAGTTATATATACATATATATGTATGAATTTGTTAAAAACGATAATAAACACTAAAGCAGGACATCTCAAGTCATATAAGTCATATATGTTATTATTATTAAAAATGATTAAGCAATTTTAAAGTCTTAGAGTTATTTCTACTTTAAAATTGCTTCATAACTTTTAATAATAATAACATATGTGACTTGATATATCTTGCCTTGGTGTTTGTTATCCTTTATAACAAATTTATATTCCCTATATCGGAACTCTAAAATAGTTCCAGAGTTCCATAACTCCTGTCTCGGTTACGAGCTTGAAAGCCTCGTAATCTGTTACAGGACTTACCCAGCATACCTATCCGTTTTGATCACCTGTGAACTAAACCCCCATATGTATA
>NC_068985.1:57526125-57527906 GCF_001194135.2 Octopus bimaculoides | reverse complement strand
ATATATATGCAGACATGTATATATATTTATGTGTATGTGACTTTGTGTCTATGTTTTCCCCCCACCATCGCTTGACAACCAATGTTGGTGTGCTTATGTCCACGAAAGCTACCGGTTCAGCAAAAGTACCCGATAAAATTAATATTAGGCTTACAAATTTTGGGGGTCGATTTGAATTCACAAGTATTCACAACGACCTCGAACCCACAAGATTTAACAATGGAAACAGAGACAGTCAGAAACAAGAAAAATGCCCCTGGTATTTGAATACTATACAAATGTCTTTAAAAAGACTTTTCTTTTAAATTTACCAAAACTTAATTTTTCAAAAATTTGTTATTCATATTTACTGTTGAAAAGATCCCAAGGTTCGAAACCGGTATTTTAATGTTTTTATAAAAGTATTTTAGCATTTTCTACTTTTTTCCATATATATATATATATAAATACATATATATTAGGTAGTCAAGTATGAAATATGTAGAAAAGAAAAAGGTTTGCTAATATTTTATAAATACAAGGAATAATTTCATTCATCAAACTATGCACCCATATTACCAATACACTTCTTTCCATTTCAGCTGTAGCTTGTCCAGCCCGTAACTGTAAAAGCTTGGCAATCCAGAGTCAATGAAATCTTGAAAGGCCTGCTTTACACTATCGGCGGAATTAATGTGTTTTTTTTTTTCCTATCAAAATGTTATCCAAATTCTGGAAGAAATGGTAGTCAGTGGGGTCAGGATGAGGTGAGTATGGTGAATGATGGAGAACTTCCAACACCAAATCCTGTAGATTCGCCAGAGTCATTTTCGCGATGTGTGGTCTGGCGTTGTCTTGCAATAAAACTAGAATGGATTTGTTGACTTATCTGGGTTGTTTTTGTAAGGTTCTGCTTCATTTGGTCCAGTTAGCTGCAGTATACTTCGGCCGTGATTGATGAGCCAATTTTAATAAAATCATAATGGATCACGCCTGTGCCAGACAACCAAACACACACCATCAACTTCTTTTGATGAATTTTGCTTTTCGACTGTCTTTTGTTGGCTCGTTTTATCCAACCATTGTACTGAACGTTTACGACCATTGTATTGTATCCATTTCTCATCACATGTTACAATTCAATTCAAAAACCATACATTTTTATGACGAGAAAGTAGCATAATGATGGCTTCTAAACGCTGCTGGTTCTGATTTTCATCGTGTTCATGTCGAACCCACTTATCCAAATTTTTCACTTTACCGATTTGAACTAGGTCAGTCAATATTGTTTGCTTGCTAACACCAAACAACAACGATAATTCACGAGCACTTTGAGATGGATCTAACTCGACGGTGGCTCTCAGTTCGTCATTATCCAACTTTGTTTTTAGTCGAACGCGTTGCTCATTTGTGAGGTCAAAGTTACCTGAACGAAACTTTGCTAACCAATTTGATTCTTTCTGCTACGTAATAACATTAGAATGAAATACTCCATTAACATTCCTAGCTGTCTGTGATGGTGTATTTCCAAGAAAGAACTCATCTTTGAAAACTACGAATTTCCAGCTTATCCATCTCTGAACAAAAATAGCAAAAAGCGATTTATAAGTACTCTAGAAAGCGAAAAATGAGTTAGAATAAAGAAATAGACGTGTCAGCTTTCTAACAAAAAATAAAGATTGCCAATAAATAATAATGGCGCAAAATGAGCAGCTATCAAATTTTACCATACACCTCAGTACAAATTGCATACTTCACGATCTAATACATATATATTTATATGTACGTATATACGTATATAT
>NC_068985.1:57524531-57525837 GCF_001194135.2 Octopus bimaculoides | reverse complement strand
AGGAGAGTATTGTTGTTCGCTTGAAGCATTGTGTATTGTTTGTAAAGAAGAAAATACTTTGAAGTGACACAACAATGCAGTATAATACAAACAATGGACTATAATAACTGTTGTAATTTAATCATCCATAGTCTGATTTGATATTTCGGAAAAAACTTCCTTCTGCAAATATTCCTAGGAATTGATAGAGTCGCTGCGACTCCATCAATTTTAAAGGAGTTGGGGTTGGAAGTTCTCCATCATCCACCATTTATTCCGAAATATCATATCAGACTATGGACAATTAATTTACAAATGTTATTATAGTCCATTGTTTGTATTAAAATGCATTGTTGTGTCATTCAAAATATTTTCTTCTTTATATATAGGGAGAGAGAGAGGGGGAAAGAGAGAAAGAGGGAGAGAAAGAGGGAGAGAAAGATATAGAAAGATAGATAGAGATATAGATTGGGCGGTAAGCAGGTAGACTGATGCTTGAGCCTACACATATATGTATATGTAGATGTAATAATATTCACCACTCCTCAGCTAAATGCGTGCACAAATGTAAATAAATTCATACGTACAACCACACATACATATAGACACACATACACACACATACTCAAATACACTCAAACACACAAGCACTAAATTTTATAGCACTCTACTTTCGTTACTGCAGTATCTTTGAAAATAAACATTGCAATTTCACTCATAGGTTGTACTTGGTAGAACCTTAATGTATCGCGGTGTTGATGTGAGACTTTACTTCTGATATTATTCTTTCAATTTAATGTCTTCTTATTTAATCTATGTTTACCAATATCAATGTTCAGTTGCAGATTTATAAAATTTAGTTGATCTTTCACTATCAGTTTCCTCTGTTGGTGAACGTATACTTGATCACCGATACTGCCAGCATATATCTCATCACCGACATATTTGAATGTATATATGACCAGGACAAATCACTGTAAGCATTACTATTTAACTTACATGACATCGAAATACATAATGATAATCAATCTACTAACAGAGAAACAAACTTAATTATCCGTAATTCATTTCTCTATATCAAACAATCAACAGCAGTAGCACACAAACGTATTCTTCTAGATCGTCATTAAAATTGTTCTTTGTATATATGATACGCAAAAGAAAGACTAGTAAAACAAGACTAGCAATGATGAACACTAATTCTCCTTTCAATTGTTTTAAACTTTGCAGAAATATACATCCATACATTCAATCATACATACACACATATGTCTATGTGTACATATATACATACATACATATATATATATATATATATATATATATA
>NC_068985.1:57520779-57524088 GCF_001194135.2 Octopus bimaculoides | reverse complement strand
TGTGTGTGTGTGTGTGTGTGTGTGTGTGTGTGTAGATAGATAGATACATACATACATACATACATACATACATACATACAAACATACATACATACATACATACATACATACATATACATGTGCATATATGTGTAGAGGATGTCATCAACAGTAAACAGCATGAAATACGAAAACAAATGATTTCAATACGCAAACAACGGGAGAAACGAGACAGTGCCCCAAGACTTCAGGGACACCTCTATCATCCACCTCTACAAGCGGTTTCCACCTGGAAACCACCAGGTCTGTGACTACCATCGCGGAATTTCACTGCTGTCCATCACAGGCAAGATCCTGGCTAGAGTTTTTCTCAACCACCTCATTGTACACCTATTGCAAGGTTTCCTACCTGAGAGCCAGTGTGGCTTCCGAAAAGAGCGTGGGACTATCGACATGGTGTTTACTGCTAGACAGCTGCTGGAGAAGTGTCTGAAGCAAAACGTCGACCTCTACTCCACCTACATCGACCTGACTAAGGCCTTTGATACCGTTAGTAGAGAAGATCTTTGGAGAATCTTGGCGAAGTATGGATGCCCCAGAAAATTCATCACCATCGTAAGACAACTACCCTATGGCATGTTGGCAAGGGCACAGGACAGCGGAGAGACATCTGATCCATTTCCTGTCTCCAATGATGTGAAACAAGGATGTGTCCTTGCTCCCACCTTGTTCAGCCTTACGTTCTCAGCATGGACAGATGCTTTTAGGGACAGAGACATAGGCATCGGCATCAAGTACCGGTCCGACGGTTCAGTCTTCAACCTCGGGAGGCTGAAACCGAAAACCAAGGTTTCAGTAGGCACCGTCAACGACCTCCTGTTCACCGATGACTGCGCTTTCAATGCTGCCACTGAGTCCAACATGCAGCGCAGCGTTGACATGTTCTCTGGCGCCTGCAAAAACATATCTAGATAAGATATGAAATAGAGTGTGAAGTGGAGGAATGAAAATAGACGTGAGATATGCACGGATATTTATCTGCAGTTCCATTATTTAGGCAGAATGGTATACATATAGGATTACTGTACCTTGTGAGTAATTTCCAATAGTATTTAAAATTTGTCATAATATTGGAACTTACTCACATGGTACAGAAATCTTTTATGTATACCATTCTGTCTAAATATTGGAAAAATGTATGTATGTATATATATGTATATATATATGTATATATATATATATATATATATATATATATATACATATATATATATGTATATATATACGTATATATATATGTATATATATATATATCTATGTATACATATATGTATATATGCATGCATATATGTATATGTGTGTGTGTGTGTGTGTGTGTGTGTGTGTGTATCTTTATCTTTAACTTATAAGTATTTGCATAATAACTTTCTAATAAATCCTTTTTGGTCTTCATATTTCCATTATATACCCAGCGAATATGCTGACACTGATATTGATCACTTCACCATCTCATCATAATCACTTTGCCATCATTCGCCTGCACCCCAGATGCTTATAGTTGTGATGTATATTGAAGTGGAGGAAACGAGCACAACTTTTATTTAAATATAAAGTGTCCTAGTTCGAATTGTGCGGGAATTAATGTGTATTTTAGAGAAAAAACTTTAAGTCGATCACTTGTTGGACTGATGAAACACAACTTTTGTATAAATCCTGTAAATATTCATCCTATTGACGAGTTTAATAATCAGATAAATTATGATCTTTATCGGAATATCGCATTTTAAAGCGTTAGAAATTTATGCAAGTCATGCTGAAATTTCATTAATCTCTCCTGTTATTACACGATAATTTCTTAAAATATAAGCGTTATCTCATAACATTTAAATTTTAAATTTACGAATTTAAAGGAAAAAGAAGATCATGTGATGATTTGCAATAAAACAAAACGCCATTACTCATCAGTATAACAGCGTCACTTACATTTTTACTGGAAAGTTAAAATCGTACTTTTTGAAGTTTTATGATTGTAAATATACTAGTATTTCCGGTTGATATTTTTGTTTTATAACCATTCGCATTTATGTAGTGTCAATCACCAGAAAATTGAGTTTTTCAACCGGTTTCTATTTTCGGATGCAGCAGGTTAAATTCAGTAAAACTTAAGAATATACGTAGCAAACTCTCTCAGATGCTTAAGCTGATGTCAGAAATGTGAGCAAAGTATCGACGTATTTCACCACTGAGCTTTTATAAATTTATCCATTGATGAACTGATTTATAAAGGCTTAACACACGTTGCGATTATGTTTACATCACTACCATAATCAACAGAAGTTCTTTGTTATTTTCCATAGCAAAGAGCAAATCATATTAGGTGAGTAACAAGGCTATCTGGCAGTTTACTCCTATTTATTTTCTACAGAATACAAAACGATATATCGGTTGTATTACTCCCGTGTTCTGTTTTCTTGCTCGCAGTTAGAAGAGAATGAGATGCCTCATTAACTTCTTAATTTGTTCTCCCTCCGACAATAATGTTTGGTGTTTAATTTTAAGCAGAAATTACTTCGATTTTCCTACGGTAATCGATGTAAATTAATCATTGAAGGGAAATTATCACGAGGAAAATGTTGTTGTGGCTGTTTAGTTCTAGTTTAGACCTGATCGAGCAAACGAATTATTGAATCTACACTCAAGCCGTGACCATCCGGCTTCATGTAAAATAGGGTATATTATTCCTATTTTCTTTGGATAATTCTTCTGCAGGTTTTGGAACGATGTACAGGCTACCATATCAACTTCTTCGTCAAATATACGTGTGTATGTCTGTGTACCTTTGTGTGAATCTTTGTGTGTATGTACGCTTGTTTCTGTGTATGTACGCGTGTTTGTGTGTATGTGTGTCTGTGTGTATTTTTTTATTACTTCAGTCATTAGACTGCGGCTATGCTGAATCACCGCCTTCAAGGGCTTTTAGTCGAAGAAATCGCCTCCAGGATTTATTATTTGTAAGCCTAATACTTATTGTAAGGATCCATTTTGCTGAAGAGCTAGGTTACGGTGACGTTAACACACCAACACAAAAACACATACATAAATATACATACATAAATACACATACATACATACACACATACATATATATATATATGTATATATAAAATATTTTATAATATATTATAATATTTTAAGATATGTATTAATTATTCTGGATGTTCTATCGAAATGTACATAGGTCTATTTATGTGTTATTATTATTGTTATTATTGTTATTGTTGTTGCAATAAAGTATTTTCAACGGATCAATTTTGAGCTCTATTTAAAGTT
>NC_068985.1:57517486-57520469 GCF_001194135.2 Octopus bimaculoides | reverse complement strand
GATAAATATATGTTTAAATATATACGCGTATAAAAATTTATGTGTAAATAAGCATGAATATTATAAATTCTAAAATATAAAATATAAAGAAACCTAAAGTTAAAAGAATAAAATATCTTACGATCGTTTCACTGATATTACTATAATCGCAAAGTGATCTAAAGATCATCTTATTATTAGTAATTCCGTTCTTCAGAGATGTATTAAGAACCCTTTATATACCTATATAATATTAAAGTTTTTGAAATATTAAAATTAAAAATACTAAAAATTAGAAATAATAATATATACTGTCCTTCTTATAAGTTTTCACGTTAGTCCTTCTGAAGTATGTAAAGTTTGTTCGTTTTCTCCTTTGTTGAAGTTTCGATTATTGAACATTTATTTATATAAAAATTGGTATATTTTTTAAAAATATAGAAGATCTCGGCGAATTTCATCTTGTTATTATAGGTATTGGTAATCTTGTAAATCCGATTCAATTTTGAAAGTTTGTCCACCGTGAGTATATATGTGTATATATATATATATATACAACTTGCTTGGAAATAGATGCGTGGCGCTCGATGATATGCGACCGATTTCTTTCAGTTTCTGTCTACCAAATCCGCTCACAAGGCTTTGGTCGGCCCGAGGATATAGTAGAAGAAACTTGCCCAACGTGCCATGCAGTGGGACCGAGCCTGGAACCAAGTTTGCGAAGCAAGCTTCTTACCACAAATATTTTCGCGCGCGTCCGTGCAACCCAAGTGTAATACAGCTCCGCGGAAAAAAAATTGAGGCAGAATCTTTTCTATTTTGACAAACCTGTAGGGTGAAACGTAATGATGGATGTGTTAGAAAGAGAGCAGAAACCTTTCTAGTAGAATTAGAAGACTAAGGTTGTAGATACAGAAGATACAGGAGGATTGTGATCGAACTTTTACAATCAGCCAAACTGTTCCTTTAGGATGTGGTTTGTGTGTGTGTGTGTGTGTGTGTGTGTGTGTGTGTGTGTGTGTATGTATGTTTGTGTATGTGTGTGTGTGTTTGTGTGTGTGTGCACATACACACAAACAATACCGCTGCATATGTTAGCAATATTACAATGTAGGAAGGCGGCGATCTGACAGAAACGTTAGCACACCGGGCGAAATGCTTAGCGGTATTTCGTCTGTCTTTACATTTTGAGTTGAATTTCCGCCGAGGTCGACTTTGCCTTTCATCCTTTAGGGGTCGATAAATTAACTACCAGTTGAGTACTAGAGTCGATCTAATCGACTGGCCTCATCCCCAAATGGTTCGGGCCCTGTGCCTAGAGTAGAAAAGATAAGAATATTACCATGTAGGTAGTCGGCGAGCTGGCAGGATCTTTAGCACGCCGTCTTTACGTTCTGAGTTCAAATTCCAGGTCGACTTTGCCTTTCATCCTTTTGTGGTCGATAATTTAATCCCCTCTCCTAAATTCGAGGCCTTGTGCTTTCAATAGAAAGAATATTACAATGTAGGTATGACGGTCAATGATTTACGATGGCTATAGTATTTTCTAGCCTTCAATAGGAAGACAATTAAGGCTTTCGTTTTATAGCGATTTGTCATGAGCTTATAAGTCTTAAATATGTAAGGTGCATGGCTAATTTCTTTTTTGTGCAACAACTGCGAACTAACTGGTGTAGTGGTGTGGGGTAGAAGGAGAGTACTTATTCAGTAAAGTGGTGTGGAACAAGAGAATGAAGAATAATAAGGCGTCCTTTACAATCACTTAAACATTGTAATTACCATTTCTACTTGGCTAACATTTCCTGACCACATACTTACATCAGTCACGTTAATTTAAACGTAAATAGGGTTTATTTGATAAAACTGAGACCGGAATACCAAATTAAGGTGTTACAATATCTGGTTTCTGAGATTTGTTCAAATCCCATCAAAGGATTTAGTTTAAACACATCTAATACAAAATAGATGATTCAATCGATGGCACAACTAACCAAGAATAGATTTAACGTTTGTCCAGGATATAAAACCAATTGTCATTTCCGTTATCAAAATTATATACACAATATTGTTTGAGTTTAAGCTACTTTTAGCTTCCATGTCGCTCGGCAAATCACCACGATACATGTAGCAAACCTTGCATCAAATATGAATGAGAGATCATCCAGGCAGTCAATCGGCTGATTAGAAATAATAGCTTAATCTGATGCGAGTCATACAATTGTCTTAAAAAGAATACATGGAAAACAAAATTTGATGACTAATATTTGTGGAATTATTATTTTAAAGTGGAAATGGAATCCAGTTTCACATAAATAAACAAAATGCACTCCAATAAGATTATTAGAACACATGTGTATACACAAAGAAGGCACACACACACACAAATACATACACACACATGCATGCACACATGCATGAATGTATACACGCATACGTAATATCATGCAGTTCTTAATTATTATGTTATTCTTGCATATATTTCAGTCATTGCATTGCATCCAATCGGGGGACCACATTCAAGGGGTTAGCCATATATAGCGAAACCTAGCACTTAGGATGACACTATCATCATAAATTACTTGTTATCACATCGCTGCATTGCACTTAGCTATGTGACATTAAGAAATTCAAGAAACGGAAACTCAAGCACAGAACCCACATATTGAGTTTAGAGAGAAAATTTGAGAGTAACTTCACAGTTTCATCTAAGCTGCATTTGTAGGCACCAGAATATCGTATGGTATGGTATTATACAAAAACCATTCCAAATGGATAGGTAATCAAAAAATCAAAATAAGCAACACGGATTTCAAAGATGATTGCAGTACGCACGTTTCATGCTACTCCATTTATTTAAGTAATGCGGGCATTACATTAAATGCAATATGAAGAGCAATCTTCAGCTGCACGAAAATGCAGAAAATTACAGTAGAACAGACATATTATAATTGTGGCAACATTTTAAATCCAAGTGGGAGAAAGAATACATAAAAATCCAAGTGGG
>NC_068985.1:57514367-57514968 GCF_001194135.2 Octopus bimaculoides | reverse complement strand
TATATATATGTATATATATATAGTATTCTATATATAAATATGGATGGTAAATCAAATTAATACACCTGTCAGTGATATGACATTAGTAAGATATTGATGGAATCCTCTTAAATGATCAAGTGACCTAGAAGTGCTCTGTTCTGGTTGTAATAGTAGTGACTGGAATTGTTCGGAATATTTTCATGGGTAATGACTGTTCTGAATATATCGCTTTTAATATTCACGTGGGTATTATTCTAAGGCCCTTGTGGTGGACGCATTAAAAAGTGGCTTATATTTTGTGATAAAATATGACTCTTTGCTAATGCACTGATTATAGATTTATCATCCCTAAATTTATGCAGGGGATAAATTCTGAAGCAGGTTTGTTAGTTAGTGTCGCAAATGTCGATGTGTTCGCTGAATGCTGTTTTTCTTTATTCTCGAATTTTTATCTGGGATCTATGTAATGTCATCCTTTGACGTAGACCAAGAACTCATATCAAATATTCATTTAGGACTGCTATTACCTACTACCTGGTACCAAGTCCTCACAAGAGTAAAAAAAACAACACAGAGAGAGAGAGAGAGAGAGAGAGAGAGAGAGAGAGAGAGAGAGAGA
>NC_068985.1:57513015-57514064 GCF_001194135.2 Octopus bimaculoides | reverse complement strand
ATCCAGTAACCTAAGCCTGCAAGCGACGGGGCCCACGAAACTTTAAGTCGCACGTAGCCGAATCAAACTCTTTCAAATATTTTATGCAATTCCTAAGTGTGTTGAGTGCCTCTTTCTTTTCTCTCCCACTCACTCGTGTGTCGTAAGTGGCTTGCTTACCAACCACATTGCTCTGGGTTCAGTACCACTGCGTGGCTTCTTGGGTAGGTGTCTTGAACTATATCTTCGGGCCGACCAACGCATTGTGAGTGGATTTGATAGACGGAAACTGAAACAAGTCCGCCGTTTAACACATCAAATCACAACACACCACCATGCACACACCAGCACTGACCAATTCCCAGTCCCACATTTTCACACCTACACATACACACACGCACACGTCAAGACCACCATCCCTCTTTTACACGTATATACAAACTCTGTTACACACCCGCACACGCACCTTCCTTTTGGGATCACTGCTTTTTTATTATCTCCCATTCTTCCTAGCTCTCCTGTATGACCCTTGTATATGTGTGTGTGCGCGCGCATTTGTGTGTGTGTGTGTGTGTGTCACACTGAGATACAGTATTCGTGTGCTAAATATCTCTTTTGTATGCGTCGAAGTTATGCGTTTACAAAGGAAACCAAGACTCAGTACTCTGAGATGAAGAGCCTGTGGCGCCAAAACACTGAAGTGAAAACTATTACCGCAGAGCCAAACTTTTACACATATACAGAATAATAAGAAATATATGTGAAAAGTAATTCTTTACTTCAGAAAAGTAAAATGGTAAAAAGGTCAACCTCTAATCTTAATGTCATCTTCTGGATTACATAATTTTATTTATGGGTGTGTATACGTGTGTTTGATTATATTTGTATCTGGAAATGGGCATGTGTGTAAGACTACATATTAATAAGCACTATTATATTTTGTTTATGTCTGTAAGACAGAGCATAGTATATTTATCTGTAAGAATTTCAGAGTGTATAGTCATATTAATATTGATTCAGACATGATCTCGTTTTTATGTACGTAAATATATATATGTGTATGTAGATGT
>NC_068985.1:57507891-57513005 GCF_001194135.2 Octopus bimaculoides | reverse complement strand
TATATATATATATATATATATATATATATATATATATATATATACGCATACACATACATACACACAGACGCATTTATATATACGCATACACATACAAACATACAGACGCATTTATATATGAAAGTTTATTTGTATGTGTGGATGTATACATATATGTATATATGTATATACGTCTGTTTAGACATATATCAGAATGATTTCTATGCGGATGAACCTATGTGGCTAACACTTCGTGCCTTTCGGCGGTATTACAATACGTGCTGACCAGCAGAAAGAAGTATTGCACTGTGATCGTTTATAATTAAAGTGCACATCGACACATGAACACGTATTTAGAAACCTGAAGGTTGTTGAAGTTTTGCCATTGCTATCACCTGCTGGCTTTAATAAAGCTTGTGACTGCACGAATGTTAGCCAACGAATTAATAACGCTGTGTAATCATTAAACGTCGATGGTTTTTCGCCAGCGCTAGTAACAACAGCTGTTTGCATTGTAGATAATAAACGAGAAGGATAGCTATGTAGCTGTCATCTACACACACTTTGGATTTAGTCGTTGTAAACTGGCAGAGGAAATATTGACTGATCAGGTGAAAAGCCTATAGACATGTGTGTGTGCGCATATATATAATTACATACATACATACATACATATATATATATATGCATATATACATACATACACACACACACACAAACACACACACACACACACACACACACACACACATATATATATATATATATATATATACCTACATACACACACGCGCGCAGAGTTCCTTAGACTGATCGATCGATCGATAGATAGATAGATAGATGTTTACATTCATACATACATGTGTGTGTGTGTGTGTGTGTGTATGCACACACAGGGGGGGGGGTTGAAAAGGGTGGAGGAAGCAAGGCAGGAAATGAGGGAGGGAATGTATTGAGATAAAGGCTAAAAATTGGAAGAAAATGAAAAAACGGGGCCATATTAATCAAAGAATATTAAAATAGCTTCTGGTAATTCGTTTTTTCAGGGAATAGAGTAATAAATATATCGGAAACAAAGGAAATAAGATGTTTTGAAAAAAGTATATACTATAACAATGGTAACCAACTTAATAGATCTTTCCTTTCTCCTCCGATTCAAGGCCATGTATTGAGATGTATAAAGGTATAAGATGGTGCAGTCCTGCTGCTTTTGCTAAGTGTTTTAATATCGAAGGTGATGTCGGAGAACATCAGGATTCATCCAACAGGCCATTGTTATTATTGTTGCATTGCTTACAAGAAGGGGATGTTCAATAAATGAAAAGATTTGACTTTTTGGAAACTTAAAATTGAACGCAATGATCCCAAGAAAAGAAAACAACAGAGTAACGTCGGAATGTTCGTCTCATATCAGTGATTTAGTTGGACGCCTTGTGCGACTGGATAGATTTGAGAAAGATGGAGAAGAGAGGGATTGTGATTGAATGAATACGAGTATCAACAGCGATTGCTCGGAGGAGACAAGTCACTTTATGTTGCAGGCTCATTATAGTTAACGGTTTGACTGTCTACATCAGATGAAAGGGAGTAGAATCTAATATAAGAAATAACTGCGTTCCTTATTCTTTCACCTGTCACTAACGTTTCCTAACCTGACTGTTACTGAATGACTGTCCTGTATCACGCTGAGTTAGATAAACCAAAACACGATAGATATGTAGAGAACAACTTTTTGTTCGGCTGTATTTTGGCTGGCGTCAGTCAATGAAGTAATGTAGTTATTGTAAGTCATTGATTAGTATTTTTTTATTACTTCATGAATCAATTTGAAAACTACACTTTCTCTCTGAAAGAACTTATAAAATATAAAATCTGTATCCTTTTCAAATGGAGGCAGTGACCTGCTAGCTAGTATGCAAACGCTCGGGAAAAGGATATGCGTATTTTTTTAAGATAAGAGGAGACTCATGAACACGTGCTTCTGGCACGAGAACTGACCAGCCTTATCTCTAGTAGCTATTTATGGCCAAGGTGTAAAAATGAGCTTAGTTATACAAACCAGAATGGCCGGTGGTATGTATTTGAATAAATGGACAAATACAGTTATATGAAATAAATGTTATTTCTCTTAACTCATATTTTATCATTAGTAAAGAAAGCAAGTATTGATATTCTACATTTCCCTTTTTATTATTTTTAAAATTTAAATCCATTATTTGTTTGTATGCAGATGTTTCTTCATCAGAAAACTTTTGTTTCCGCAGTCAATAACATTGACAACCACTAATCAAATGTCTCCTCATTCTATCTTTCAGTTAATGAACTCTATCTATGACTACATTATACAATAGATCTTACCATTTAATGGCACTAGATGTTATTTCTAGCTTGCAGAATGTATCATCTACTGTTTCACAGGTTGGCTACAAGTAAATATTTAATATACAGTGTAGTTGTTGATTTATTAACAAAATTTTCCTAAGATTGTGTTAATTCTTCATTGAAACTACTTTCTTGTGCATTACAGACCGTATGACACCTTTTAAAAATTATCCACCTAATGACACTGCAGAGAATTTATGTGGTTATGGAAAAGTACCTTATCTTATTGACACCGAATTCACAATTAATTCCTGTCGATTCATATAAAAATTACAATACTCACTCAAAATATAATCAAATTATTAACAGCTGAAAAAATGTGCTATATAGTCCATGGAAAATTGTCCCTTAGAGGAAGGTTAATTATTTTATTATGTGAATGACTTAGGACAATTTAGCCTTCGTTAAATTCACAATTGGTTATATAAATTTAATATGAATAGTTACTTAGACTAGTACAGTAACCACCATTCCAGATCTGAAAAATAAATAAAAATTTAAATATAAACAAGGGAACTGTTGAAGACGGCGATCTGGTCGCTGGGCCATCGGAGAGTTTACAATGCACCATTACAATAGTCTGCGAGGAGGAGGAAGCGGAGGTGGAGAAAGCGGAGGAGGAGGAGGAAGCGGAGGAGGAAGCGAAGGAGGAAGCGGAGGAGGAGGAGGAGGGTGTTGTTGTTGTTGTTGTTTGTGGTTGTGGTTTTGGTTTGGTCTTAAGAACGGTAAACATGGAGCTAATGTGACTGATAGTAGTCTCAGTAGTGACGAGGACAATGACGATGACGGTGTTTGCGATGATGATGATGATGATGATGACGACGACAACAACGACGATGATGATGACTGCTATGATTATAACCAATGGAGAGCGATGCAGAAACAAGTACAAGAGACCAAAATTCTGCATATTAAACATAGGATGTGTTATCAGCGAAGATGTAGAAATGACTGTGCTTGTATGGCTTTCCCAAATTCAACCCATCAAGATTATTGTGTCGGACAACTTGGCTGAATAGTAATTGTTGACATATACTTAAGAGAAAATACCATTAGGTTGAATTTTACACCCCACTTTATTGTTAATATAGCAGTATTATATATACACAGAAACATACGCATAAACATTTACAAATACACACAGAATACATTCAGTAGTATTAGCTAGACTTGAATTTTACTATACATTCAGCTGCGTTTCCATAATTCGTTGTACGGTCTTTCTACGTCAATAAAAGAATATTCATTCTGACGTATTTGAAACACTTCAAGATGCAAAAACAGTAACTAGCAACACTATACGCTGTTGTTTATAGCCATATATGAATATATATAATTTTGATTTGATGGTAGTCTCTCGTTGTCCGAGAAAGAGAGTTCTACAATTTATTGCTGAACAAACCTTCACAACTAATTAGATGTTTGTGTAGTACATTATGTCTAAATGCAGGGTGTACCACAGGTTTGCTGTAGAAGTGATCGCAGAGCAACATGACATGAAGTGTTTCGCTCAGGAGCACGACATACCTCCCGGAGCAGGAACTGAATCCTCGATCTAGTGGTCACCAATGCAACCGCCTAACCACTAGGCCATGCGCTCTCATGCACACACGCGCGCAGGTATGTTAAAATGTTCGCAGGTCCCTAGCAGGAGGACATCACTTTCCTGAAAGTGACGGGCATCTGTTAGAAGCCTGCAAAGTTTAAAGTCGCATAGAACGGATTCAAACTCGTTTAAATAATACATGTAACTCTTTCTATATATGACGAGTGACCCTTCTTTTGTTTTTCCTTTCACTCGTGTGTGTGTATATATATATATATATATATATATATATATATATGTGGGGGTGTATATATTTGTATATATATATGTATGTATGTGTGCGTATTATATATATTTATGTATATATGTGTGTGTATATTATATATATATATATATATATATATGTAAGTATGTATATATATATATATATATATATATACGTACGTACATATATGGAGCGATATAGAGATAGAGAGAAACATACAGATATAGATATACGCGCATGTATACATATACACACATGCACAAATACTTGTATCTAACGCATACCTATCGATCTATCTATACAAATCCATATTTATATATGTGAGTTTGTGCTTGTATGTGTGTGTGTGTGTGTGTGTGTGTGTGTGTGCGCGTGTGCGCGCGTGTGTGTATGTGTGTGAGGGGGTGAGGGGTGTGCGCGTGTGTACAGAAATAGTAAGATAAATAAATAGTCAATGAAGGACACCGTTTTTTGTGATCGGTACACATGTATGTGCATGCGTATATGACCGTCACTATAATTTCCTTTACTTGTGACCGTATACTCTAATTAAATTTTGGTGTTGGAGTATATATAAGTAGTATTTCGCTAGAACGTTTTAACTTGACCAATGAAGAATAACATTCTGAAGTTATGCAGATACGTTCCAAGGAACATTTGACCTTCTTCCTAATCCCTGCTATTGTACAGAATTTCCATACTTCGAAATGCCATCTTCAATTGTATAGATCTTCTGCTGTTACACAAGACACTTTCTGCATGGTTTACATCAAGGCTCTACATCAAATGGAAGCCACAGTCTTCATGCTAAAGATTTGCGTTCAGTTAGATGACTTCTAATGAGGTTTATTCACGAAACATCTTACCAAATGTACAAGTTTACCTATCATTCCCTTTTCTCTCTCTCTCTTTTATTTCTCTATCCCTTTCTCTGTCAATCAC
>NC_068985.1:57501791-57507881 GCF_001194135.2 Octopus bimaculoides | reverse complement strand
TGTGTGTGCAGATGGATATACATACATACATTCATAGATAGATAGATAGATAGATAGATAGATAGATAGATAGATAGATAGATAGATAGATAGATAGATAGATAGATAAAACACTTTATATAACTATGTGCCAGCTGCTTGTTATCCTTTTATGTGTGTATGTGAATGTGTATGTTATTCCATCCTTTACATGTGCATAAGTAAAATGTCAAGATGTTATCACGTGATTCATTTTTTCCCACTCATTTAATCTAATATTCATTGTCTCCAAGATCTAAATGTATTTCTTCATTAGTAAATGAATGTTTAGTGCGCTATTGGGAAGTATAGATGAAGCAGTTCGATACAACCTAAGTTAGAAGGTAAAGGTGGCAAACAAATATATGTACACCATTTTGTTGCAGCGTGAATAATTTTCTCTTAAGCTAGGGTACCTGCATGATAACGTATGATGATAATACAAGGGCATGCTTCTTAAATTGGATTTTAATTTTAGAATCTTGGAGTTTGAGATTCCATATCGTTCATTTCGTACATCAAAATCATTTTTGAAAAATATTTAAGGTCTGGGGAAAAAGATTGAAAGCAATGCCATCATTGTTTTTTTCTTATTCTCCCTTACACATTAGAACATTAGAGGTGCTATGATATCACTTTGAATATATTAACTTCTTGGCAAACGAACACGTTACATGAATAGACTGCATTAACAAAAAACGGAGGACAGATAGATCAATATAAAATACAGAGACTATGACTGAAGAACTAAATTAAAAGAGAGAATGAAAGGAACAGAGATAGCGCGAGATGTGGGAGAAAATAAGGAAAACAGAAAGGCAGGTGAAAAGAAACTCTAGCAATTTATCTCTACTCATAATTCATACTTGAATTCGATAGAGAATCGGTCATGAAATTAATATATGAATTTTGGACTTGCTTCAATTAAATCTTTTCAGCAGAAGCCATCAAACAACCGTTTAAGCTTATGAGAAACATACAGCTTATTTTAAGAAACAAATTTGACGTTTTACGAATATGAGTGTTTAGCATTCGGATGATCAGCAAGCATTTCTAAATATCTAATAATGGAAATATGATATAGGGGCGCGTATATAAGTGCAAGGGATACATACCTCATATTCGCAGTCGTTTCCCTCATTAAATAGAATTATTTACTATAATGTCTCTAAAATAAATACATCATTATTTCGCATATATGGGTATACATAAGTACGTTATTTTACAACATCTGAAATGCTGAGAGAGTGGAAGAAATTGTGTTAGCTTGCATAAATGAATTGTCCATGGTCAGGCATATTCACAGCGGCTATACTAAATATTATTTTCGCGTAACCAAAGCGGGTAGAATAAAAACCTAATCATAAAAACATAACGAAATACTAGCGGCTTTCGTTCGACTCATGATTTACTAGCCAATGGTGAAATATGTTATAAACCCCGTAGAAAACCTAATTTATTCATTTTGTAGCTGGTCAGGTCATCTCTCTCTCTCTCTCTCCCTCTCTCTCTCTCTCTCTCTCTCTCTATCTATCTATCTATCTCTTTCTCCTTCTCTCTTTCTTTCTCTCTCTCTTTGTCTCCCTTTTCCCCTCCTTTAGCAGAAGCCACCAAATGATGTTTTATTTTTAGTTCTTCAAGACAATCAAAAACCTATTAAGATAAACAGAATGCCAGAATTTTATCGCTTTCAACACATCCTGTCGCTTTCCTTTTTCTACTCCTATTCCTCACAGTCATCATTGTCGTCATCGTCGCCATCATCGTCGTCATCATCATCATCATCATCACCATCGTCGTCGTCGTCGTCGTCGTCGTCGTCGTCATATTCGTCATGGTCTTCGTCGTCGTCATCATCATTTTCATTTTCATAATCAGCGATGACAACAAAATTCTCATTAACGATGGCATTTTGAGCTGAACCTCTTGTATATTGCAATATATTTATATCATATTATATTCAAATAATTTAATATAATATAATGTAATAGAATAGAATAGAGTATTTGTATTATATTATATTATATTATATTATATTATATTATATTATACTATATCATGGAATAATTATTTATAGTATATTCATATTTGTATTATAGAAACAATAGAAGCAATATTGGTAAACAAAGCAAAAGAAATTAAACGAAACGCCTGAGTTAAGAAGACAACCTGCTACACCCTCAAGAGACTGTTTAATCTGAATTACAGTTAAAAGGTAAAATGGTTTAAAAGAAACATCAAAAGCTTTTACAAATCCTAATGAACGAGAGCCGTTATGAAAGAAAATTGCTCAGTGATTATACACGTCGCCAAAGTCAAAGAAGCAACGCTATGAAGCTATAAAATTCAAATCAAATACAATGACTCTAGAGAGGAGATATATTCTTGGCTTTCTCGGTTACAATGGAAACGAAACCACATTAGATTCGTTAATATAGAAACTGTTTTCGTTATCCAGAATTATTAAAATGAAATATAGAATGTAAATAATTCGATTTAGTAAAAATCTTGGAATCCTTTTTATTAAAAGCCGTGTAGTATGTGCGTTTATGTATGCATGCATCTAAGCATTTATGCATATATGTATGTGTCTTTGTGTATGTATATACATATATATATATATATATATATATATATATAATTAAGATTCATTTGAATTAGGTACTTAAACTGAGGCACCAATCCTGTTCGGTATAGTCGTTACATCTCACTATAGGTGGACAGAATGTAAATAAGTAACGAGGATGTCCAGGTAACAATACATTCCCACCCTTAGAGCTTACGTTACTTACCTATTTTGTTTTTCATTATATTCCCCTTTTATTTGTTAATCCAAATAAGTATTTGCCTCCCCTATCCTTCCTTCTGCTAGTTATTACCTCTTCAACATCAGTCATTTTGTTGCTAGCAGCTCTGACACACATCCTTATATTTAGATAAAGCTAGATATGTGGTTCCAGTAAAATAAGGGTCTGGGAGATTGTCTGACAGTAACTGATTAACCACCATCAACTAGAACACAGTTGACAACTCCCAATGGATTTAATTCTAAATGGTTGTAGACTACATGCTGCATAAAATCTTCTAAATATAAATAACTATCTCACCACTCCTATATTTGGACCCCCACTATTTTCCTTTGCTACTCTCTAAATTCTAGTAGGCATAATAAGATAAGCATTATTTTCTAAACTCATTCTGCCACAAATATGACATAAGGAAATAATGTAATTATTTTGGTTTTTAGTATTGATATAAATTTATGAAAAATGGCTTATCCATTACGTTTGAAATCCACGTCCTTGGAGAGCGGTTTTTTTCAAATTGATGTAATGTTTTCATTGATCGATTAAATGGAGCCGCTCAAAACGGCCGTAATGTATTGATACCTAGACATCCTTGTTACTTATTTATATTCTATATATATATATATAGCCGCACCTGTAACTGTCTGGTAAGAGGTTTGCTTGCCAGCCAGAGGATTTCGGGGTTAGTCCCACTGCGTGGTCCCTTACGCAAATATCTTCTACTATAACCTGAGGCAGACCAAAACCGTGTGTGTATTTCGTTGATGGAAACTGAAAGAATCGCATCTTCTATTTGTAGTTGTGTGCGTGTAGTTAGGTCCTTTTCTTAGTTATTTTAGTTTGGTACTTTTTGCCATGTCTTCTTAGGTTTATACATATTTTATATATAATTGTATATAATCGAAATTGATTCTCATTCTATTTTTATTAATTAAGTTTATTTTCGTTTTGCATTAGCAATTTATTCGGTTAATTTATTTTATGATAGTGAACATATATTTTACAGATACTATGCTTGTCGTTTTCCTTGTAACTTGTTCGACGATGTCGGTTAAGAATATAATATTCCCCCGATTTTATTAGAATTGTATTAGCTGTCGTGACATGTTTGCGATATGATATAGATGGACAAATAATCTATCCCTTATTCTATGCTCGCTGTATAGTCCATGTGTTCTTAGTTCTTGTTTTGCTATTCCTTGAGTTGGTGTTATCTTGTCAAGTATCGAAGGTTGAATTAGTATTTTCTGTAACATATTTAGTTCGCTTCATCTTCTGCATTATAATTTTTGAAAGATCACAATATCCTTCTCTGGAGTGAATTCTTCGTTCCAGGTACTGTACTGTAACCATGAGTTTACTTTGGTATTGTTGCTTACAGTAATAAGCAGATGTTGACAAAATGAACAAATTATGTTAATGTTTCATTCCTGCTGATTGCTAATGATTTTCACAAAGCGTTTGTCTTTTTAACGCAGCTATCAACACTGGGTTGCATGGTCCTGCCTAAGTATCGAAACAATAATGATATCCGTTTGGTAACTGATGATAGTTATATATAGTTATATATGTTCTTTAACCCACATTGTTTCCCAGTCCAGACAACTCATATTTGTTCCCAGTGTATGTATTCTCTTATGTTTAATGATTCCTCTTTTCCTCTTCCTGTTTTCTACCTCAACCATCATTTTTTATTCATGTACGAATAAGTAACGCAGTCATTCCAAAACTGAGGTGTTGTTCCCATGTTATATAGTAAGTCCCCTTAGTGATAGCCATCACAAATATTATTGACTCTGTATCTGCATCAAAAATCGGGTTCTAAAATCATAACTGTGTCAAAATAGTGTAGGTTATCTGAAAATTTAACCACATTTCTCAAATCAAACAACAGAAAAGAGCAAGGATAGGCTTGATACGGTAGTATATATTAAGGACGAGATCTAGGGTAGACTCTACACTGTAGTACAGACAATATATATGAGCTATGGAAAACTTGAGACGTTAGTGCGTGCTGCAGAGTATAGCTATAATAAACTCAGCCAGTAGTAGCAAAGTCGTAAAGTTAAACGGCGTTTTCCCCATAAAGATTATGGCAATCATGCGACGAAACATAAAATATTCACTGGCTGTTCACATTATATATATAACAATGGAGAATTCTAAAATTTGAATGATTGAAGGATTCATGGTCACATGCATGACAATAAATGTAACTAATGCAGATACTGGACTGGTAAGTATATAATTATTTATTTATGATGTCTTGTAGATGACAAGTGAAACTATGAGCACAGATATAATTAAGATCGCGTCATGTTTCTCATCACTGAGACTCCATATTCCTGTGATAAGTTTAAATGCATCCTTAAATATTCGATGAATAGAAATAGAATATAAAATTAGTATACATCGTATAATTATCCGTGACATTTAAAGAGCGAGAGGGGGTATTTTTAATCACTCTGTCCAACAATTGAATTTTACATGAAGATGTAACAACTCTATGATATTGATATGTGCTCATAAACTGCACATAAATATCATGATTATTACATTTTATTGACCCGAAATATTTCTTGTTCTGTAACCAGCAGCTGCATTTATCTCTATTACGTTACGATTACATGCAAACATAGACACTATCCCCATAACTCATCATCTATTTCTTCACTATACACATTGTTTGTTTGCATATCTCTTGAACTGCCTTCTTATATTTTGATAGGAATATCTTCACTGCTTGCGTTTATTTCCCGTTTATTTACGTTTACGCTCACTCCTCTTCTACTACAAATTCTCCCTTTCTCTCTCTTTCCCTCTTCTCCTCCTTATACGCATGTTAGAGTGTGTGAAAGTGTGTGTCTCTCTTTCAGCGTGTGTATTTGTGTGTGTAACGCGTTCTCTTAATATAAACATTTATAAGAATATTTATGTATCTTGGTTATATTCAAATATACGTTCAGCGAGTGACTTAGAATATATAAGCAGAATGTGTGTGTGTGTGTGTGTGTGTGTGTGTGTGTGAATGCGTGTGTGTGTATACGCACATATACATACACACACACACACACATATATATATATACATACATATGTGTTCATTTTTATATATACATATATATGCACACACACCCATATATATATATAGTATATACATACATATATATGCACACTCATATATATATACGAGTATGTTTATACATGAGTGTGTGTGTGTATGTATATATATATATATATATATATATATATATATATATATATAT
>NC_068985.1:57495170-57501781 GCF_001194135.2 Octopus bimaculoides | reverse complement strand
GCATATATATGCATATATCTATAGATATATGTATACAAACACACATACATACATACAGATAGATAGATAGATAGATAGATAGATAGATAGATAGATAGATAGATAGATAGATAGATTCATTCATTCATTCTTTGATTGATTAATTGATTAATTCATGATTGATTGATTGAGTGAGTGAGTGAGTGAGTGATTGAGTGAGTGAGTGAGTGAGTGAGTGAGTGAGTGGGAAAGAGAATTTTGATAGCTATAGACATTGGCATGTGTGTATAAATATTCAAATATGCATATATGCATGCATGCATACATATATGTGTGTCTGAGCAAGAAAGTGTGTGTATGTGTTCATACTTTTATGTGTATACATAGACACACAGAGAACATTAAAAAAATATAGATGCAAATCACTTGAGTTTGCTCCGAAATATTATCAAATATTTACTATAATATTCCGCAAGCTATGTACCTAAATTTGTTTGTACATCTTGTTTTTCCTGTGAATCCTGTTCACAACGATTGATCAGAAATTGCTATATAGAATTTTATATAAGCTGTTTTGTTTTACACTTGACTCAGTTGGGAAAAAGAAAAAATAAGCAGAAAATTTAAGCTCTTTATATTTAAGAATTTAAATCAAGTAAAGTGCAATGAATAGGAGGATAAAACTAATGAAGTGTATAAGAAGATTGTGCATAAATCAAAGTTATTACATCATGGAAGAACCATAAAATAATACACGAATTTGCTCACTTCAACTGTAAATTTCTTTCATGCGATGCTACGATTTTCATTAACAGAGACTTGACCAGTGACATAGTCCCTTTGTTAGATCCCTTCTCGAACTCCCCGAATATTGATTTTCGGTATGAATACGGTCTGCTAGACTGTGGTCCATTGGTCCATTTCGTCTTAAATGTTTCATATCTGTGACTATTTTTGCCGTTAGATTTTTTTCTGAAATTTATTTGAAATTTTAATACGTGAATAAAATAAATAAATAAATAAACGGCGCTGGCAGGCAATAGCATAAAACTCATAACTTACAGCGGAGAAACTGCGAATAAATTCAAAATACGCTTTCATCAAGAGAAACGAGTTTATCCAAATACATTTGTCTCTTGAAATAGTCAGCTCGACCTAGACTTATTAAGCTTGTACCGCTTTATAAATGTTGTTGCTCATATTACTTATTTGATCATGAACCGAACGTACACTAAACGAAAGACACGAATTTTTGATTTCTTGCAAACATATTCTTCAGTCATTGATTCCTGCTTTTCTAATTTCTATCGTTTATGACCGTTTGTTTCTCTACTCAACTGAATTATTTCTTCCTTGTTTGTCTACCTAAGTAGACGAGATTTAACATTTGGTTTGTATGTTTTTTTTTTTCATTCTCTCCATTGCACCGACTGTCTAAGCTGCACACTGCATTTCCACTCACTATTGCCATATAAAATTCCTTTTCCTTTATATTTCATAAGATTTTTCATATCCTTTTCTATTCATTTAATATCATTTTCTTTTAGCCTCACTGCTTTCTTTTCACGCGCCTTATTACCTTTATATTCGTGTATTTATTTATTGTTTTACTCACACATCTATTTATATATTTTTATATTCTAACTCAAATTATGTGTATGCACATGTACGTGTGCATGTGTGTGTATGTGTGCGTGTGCGTGTGTGTGTTTGTGTGTGTCCTTCATACAATATTTCTTCTTTTACTTTTTTCTTCCCTCTCAATTCCCGTCAAATAAAACCTACCTCTTCGTTCTTTCCGCCTACCCATTTCTTTTTTTATACATTTGGAGCTTTTAAGTGTACATTTGATTGTAATTTGCACTAGAGATTCCCCCTGAATTCTGCAATACGTTCTTCACACACTTTCAATTGCATTTTAAAGCAAACGTATATTACAGACTATTGTATAAATCCTAATGAAGAAATTCTTATAAAAATATTCCAATTTCACTCATTTATCATTAAGTATCAATATATCAGGTAAGATATAACACACTAAAATTAGAAAATAAATTATAAAATTATCTTCAATAATTTCTGAAACAAAATGTTAGGCAGTCGTAATTAAAATTTCGAGAAATATACTTTTGAACGAAGAAAATTCAACTCAAAAATAGTGTGCAAATAGCTATAACAAAAATTCGATTCGGGATTTAAATTCGTATTTGCTTTTCTTTTATGTTAGACACGCTATCACAGACAACCAAATTTCTTCCTGATAGGAATATTAGAAACCCAGATGTTATTCTTCAAGAAGATACAGAGGAAGAAAATGCAAACTATTTTGCGTATATTAGCGGGAAACTTTTACAATTTAAATAAAGCCTTTCTTCAGCAAGTATGTACCAGTAAAATTATGATGTTGCGTCACACACATACTCTTCCTCAACAGATTCACTCATGCACAAATGCATACACACACATGTGTGTGCGTGTGCGCGCGTGTATGTTTTAACTATAAACATACATTTATATAAATATAAATATACATTCATTGTACTCTACAAAATAGAGTAGCTCCTCAGATGCATGTTAAAGCTGTCGCCTTGAGCAGACGAGTAGACGAACCTCCCTCAAATTACACTCTTCCTGCACAATAAAATAAGATAAGGGATAGCTCAGAAAACATCGTTAGTGGTTTGAACGCATGTGATTATGTATATGGGTCGCCCTATCAGGGACGATTATGACAAAACAACAACGAAACGAACATTATTGCCGGGTTAATAACAAACATTGACTATATTAAGTATCCTTGCACTTAAGCACTCTACACTGAAGACATTACAATGGCGTGTTGTCTTTTATTATCTTAGCCAGAAGAGTTCTGTTATACGTAAGCGTAGCGATATTTGTTTTACTTGCTTAGTAGACAATATTTGCAGAATATTCTTTATCCAAACCAGAGTATACGGGAGCCCGTTAAGTGTTACTGTAAACACCTATGTTAAATTCAACGCTGCTTAGTGCGTTTGTCATTCATACATTGCAGGTTAACAAAGCTTCGTGTACATCGGCAAATATATCATTTGCTTTTGTAATATATGAGAAGCGTGTTCTTAGTGGTTATCGCTTATCTGACGACGAGCATTAACAGAAGAATGCATGTTACCTAAGATCATATGACGTCATTCACAGTCCAACAGTGCGTTTCTCATTCTATTTTAAGAAACAGAGATTTTCTCTTGAGAATATTTATGCAGCGTATATCTTTCCGTATGTAAGTTTCGGCGAATTAGTTGAATACGATTATACGTTCCTTATTTTAAAGAAATTTGTGCTTTTCTCTGAATCTGTATATGTTTGAGTGTATACATGTATGTTCTGTGCATGTTATGTGTACATATAATCGTAGATAATTCAGCAGATATATGTATTTAGAGTGAAAATAAATCTAATTTAACACTAATGTGATTAAATTAATTGTTTTCATTATTTTCTCTCTTTTTAAAGAAGGAACTAATGATTTATCATTTTCCAAATTTATTTGGTTCTCTCGTTTAAATAAACCACTCTATGCAACCAGTATTGCCTATTCTCGACCGCCGAATGATGATTTATCAACCTATTATTACAAAACCCTTTTCGGCTATACAGACAATTAAACACAAAATGAAAATCTGAAAAAATCAAAATCACATTTATAATGAAAGACAAAGATTATCCCAAACAAAAACAAAGTCGCTTAATCGAAAACATTAACTGAAGAAATATAACAAAAAAATAAAAGAAAGAAGAAAATCCAATTATGAAATTACTATTCAATACAGAGAATGGATATTTTATGATAACGTTTTGCAGACAGCGATGTACGAGTTGCATTTCTGGAGGAAAATATAAAAATATCGGAATAATCAATGAATGAAGGATAGGAATAAAAACAGAGAATGAAAATGTTGCAAGCAGTTCGTTTGAGAATGTATTCTGTCGATAGTTTGAAAATAATGGAACGGAATGCTTTTGTTCTGTGTTTTAAAGTTTTTTTTTTTCTAATTATGCTATGCGTTGTTAGCTAATAAGTGTTAGTATGTTATTTATCTCCTCGGGAAGAGTTAACTGCTGATGCTAGAACAGAAATTCGAAAGTAAACCTGTAATATATTCTAGAAGATTGGAAAATAAGATATTTTTGTTATGAAAAGGTAGGTAATGCTCATACACATGCTCAAACTATGGCTTAAACAAATTATAAATCTATCATAATATCTCCGTAGGTCGGGACTAAGGAAGTCTTTAAACACGTCAAAGTTAAACAATTTTCATTAAATGCATTGTATTGCAAATAACTCCCATATTTATATTTTTTTAATGTCTCATATATCGGGTGTATGTTGTGATAGTTTTAACAACGTAAGGGAAAGATAATGGGAGGTTTTATCACATTTCGTATCATTCAGATAACAAGAAATTGTTAAAGATGTTTACATACAACTGAAACTGATTTAAGTTATATCTAATTTCTGTGTTAAAAATGAAATTGTTACTATAATGGTAAACGAAACGACATATCACGAAGTGGACTTCACCATCAACTCTGAAAAAAACATCGTTTTTACAAAGATTTTCCTAATTGACAGAATATTTGAAAGTCACCTCTGTTTCCTTTTTAAATAAAGGTGACAAAACTAATGAAATATTTAACATGGTAGTGTTATATAAGATGAGAGAAAATTTGCAATCCTAAACTATTGTTGTTTCAAAGTTTTTTCATGACATCTTCAGGCATTTCCAGGCTATTTGTCATTCCACAGTCGCAAGACGCTGCAATGTTTCGATGCTAAAAGTTATTTGTCACGCTCAGAGCAAAAGTGATAAAATATTTTCATGTACTACGTGTTTGTTTTTATTTTATTTTACACTATTTTTCTTTTTGCAATTTGACAGCAGTTTTGTATTCCATTCATTATAATATCTTTAGAGTCGACACAATGCCTAGAAGGACTTTTAATCTGAAACATGATACATTACTGATCTGCCACCTAAAGTACGTGGATATGAACGTACGTGGATAAAAAAAAACTGTGAATGTAAAAAAATAGTTAAGACAGCTAAAAAACATTTATTCTTCACAGACATACTATAATGACAAACACGTTATTACGTTGAAGTAACAATTAGGAATCATTAGTGGTGTGTGTTAAACAAAACGTTTACAAATCTAAAAAAAAAACAAAAAACGCTAGTCTGCGATTTCAACTAAATTTGAGTTTAACTATTCTATATGGTACATACTTTACAATGCTGATCGGATTTTCTCTGAGACACTAAGTACACACAATAGATTTTGTTCTAATATTCTAAATATCGTGTGATTAATTCTAAACAATTAGTCCTATAAAATTATTATCTCAATACTAGACAATGGATGTGGAGTAGGGGTAAATTAGTATCTAAGAAAGATTAATTCAAACGTGTAACTTACTAAGCTACTACAGAATATCACGTGAAAATGCATCCTTTGCCTATATGAAAAGAACGTAACCATTTAGGAAAGTAGCCATTTTTGTCTCCGACCTCACTTTTATATTCAACCACTGAGTAGTTTATCTTTCTTTCATATCTTATCGTATATTTCGTGAAAATGTTTCTGGAGCCATGAATAGGAAAATATTGATAATTGATGCATTAGTAGCAAATGCTTCCAAATTACTTCAGGGCTCATTACAATATTTATTGTCAATTCAAAATTTATTTAATTTATTTTCTTTCCCCTTAGCTGGAAAAATGAAAAGAAAATAAAGATGGAAAGACGTTAGGTGAATTATCTATGATTTTCAGAAATTTATTTTCCTTTCTTCTTATGTCGACTATTTTTCCTATCGGATTATTTTCAAAATAAAATTTAATCTTACTTAACCTTTGAATGCTGGCTTCTTTCACTTCAGTTTATAATTTAAACCTACATACTATAATCACGTAATTGGAAAGAAATATTCATCTGATCTCATTTTACTTTAATAATAACTTTCGGCTCCGGCAAAAAAATATCAAAATACATTATTATGTATTCCTTTTTAACTCTTTATTCTCCCTTTTCCCATTATATGTTCTAACATATATGTTTATATGTACTTATTTTGAAGTGCAAACTATTCAGTGATATTTTGAATTTCCTCATTGTACTCAAGATGAAAATAAGTTTGATAATATAAATACAATATTAAATAAATATTCTGTGACTATTCTTGGGTAAAGATGTGTGGCCTAGTGTTTAGTAGTAGCACGCACAATGGTAAGATCATGATTTCTATTCGCTGATTGGGTGGTGCGTTGTGTTCTGAAGCGAAACACTAGAGTCCACACTGCACCAAACTAAGTAACTGAAAATGACTCCCAGCGGATTCTATGCTCCATCGGGTCCAATTAATTGCATAAATGACCCGAATATCATTCTGCCAGCATCTCTGTACCAAAGTTGGTATGCATCTATAATTGTTGTGTGGGCATTTTATTCCGACCTAACTAGGTGCCTCACCTTTAAGTACTTTATTCAATTGAATCTTGTTATACACACACACACACACACACACACACACACACACACACACACACACATACATATGTATATATATATATATATATATATATATA
>NC_068985.1:57493947-57494583 GCF_001194135.2 Octopus bimaculoides | reverse complement strand
ATATATATATATATATATATAGACAGAGAGAGAGAGAGAGAGAGAGAGAGAGAGAGAGAGAGAGAAAAAGAAGGAAAAGAGGTTACACTTGCATCTACTACAGAGAGTGTACATAGTGTATTTGGAAGCTCTTCCACGTTTGCTCAGAGAGACATGAGGCATTTTGATATATTATGTTAACTTACAACTAATGCAATTAGTTCGACTCTAATGCAAAGATGGTGTATGAAAAGAGGGGAAAGAGAAAAGGGGATGCGTGTAGGAAGGTAGTTACTGTGCGATTGTATTCGGACTCATCTTCTGGAATAAAAATCTGTGAATATGCATGTCTGAACAAGCATATATTTTTATGATTTTGTGTGTATATGTGTCTATGTATTAATCCTGCAACGTATTTAATAGTTGGAGTTTGTGAAAGCTTATGTGAAAAAAAAAGTACAGGCTAGATAGATAGATAGATAGATAGATAGATAGATAGATAGATAGACAGACATACATACAGACAGACAGACGGATGGATGGACGGACGGACAGACAGACAGACAGACAGACAGATATATATATATATATATAGATAGATAGATAGATAGATAGATAGATAGATAGATAGATAGATAGATAGATAATCTTTTTATT
>NC_068985.1:57489406-57493354 GCF_001194135.2 Octopus bimaculoides | reverse complement strand
ATCTGGACACTGCACGAATGCATGCAGAACGGTTTCGTCGCTCTGACCGCATCTCGGGCAGGTCGGTCCGGTGGTTTTCGAACCATATCTGTAGATCTTCTCTCGAACTGGTAGTGCGTCTCGATAGCATTGCCAAGCCAGGGATCTCTGGAAATTATCCATAGGCCCCGGCTCGAACGTCGTCTTGAAAAGTCGGGTTAGGAATTTCTCGTCGACACCCAGGTTTGCCCCGAGAGTGTCGTCAGACCTCCCCTCCACTAGTCCCTCTAGATAGATAGATAGATAGATAGATAGATAGATAGATAGATAGATAGATAGATAGATAGATCGCAAGTATGTACCTAGGTAGATAGGAATGTGTGCAGTAAGTTAGGAAGAGAGACAAAAATTTGGAGATGAGTAGTAAGCTACCTAGCTATCTATCTATCTGTCTGTCTATCTATCTATCTATCTATCTATCTATCTATCTATCTAGATAGATAGATAGATAGATAGATAGATAGATAGATAGATAGATAGATAGATAGATAGATAGATAGATAGATAGATAGATAGATAGATCAGGAAAAAAACTGTGATTTTAGAAGCAACAATATATATCAATTAAATTCATCGTAGAAAAAAAATGAATACACAGACGGTAAGGGAGAAGAGGGAAAGTGAAGGAATGTCAGACTGAGAAGGAAAGTGATAGTGAGGAAGAGAAGCTTGAAGTAGTATTTATTGAGAGTTGTGTATGCTAGAACATCGCCAGCACACACACTGACAATGCTATAGACAGGCAAAAAGAAAGAGCTAGGGAATGAAGTGCAGATGGAGACAGTTCGACACATGGAAATCAATAAAGATCAGTTTGAAAATGAGCCTGTAGATATTTGAACTTTTATCTACAAATAACGGTAATGCCATGCTTTCGATTTCCAAAGCAATGAAGACTTGTATTTCAATAGACATTATAAGATTAGCTGTAGCACTAGTGACGGGTTATATATTCTTCAACAGTTTATAGGTTAAATATTGCTGAAGGCGATCTCGCTGGTAATTTCGAGAGTTCCTTTACTGTATCAAAGTAAATAATTACCAATATTGAATGGTTAATCGTCTGCGTATGTGGTAATATTCAGCAGAAAATAGGTGTGAATATGCATGTGTGTGTGTGAGTGTGTGTGTGCGTGTTTGTGTGTGTGGGAGGGGGGTGAGCGTGGGTGTGTGTATGCGTGCATGTGAATGTGCGTATACATACATATATATCTAATGATATAAACAAATATATATATATATATAAATATATATATATATATATATAATGATACACACACACACACATATATGCATTACATATATAAGTATTCAGATTGCGCATAGCTACAACAATTTACAGGTTGCTATGAAATAAGTGTACTTCTGCATCGACACACCTGTATATATGTGTTCACATGTGTAGGTGTATGATTGAATGAAATTCAAAGAAGAATTGTTTGAACTTAGGACATACACTGTATGAGAATTAATAATGGTTCTTTAACATTGGCACAATGTCAGAATTTTGAAATAGGTATTTGGTCGATTTAATTGACTCAGAGATTTTTACTGTATTAATAGCATTAATAGCACCTACTTCAAAAGGGTATTAGGAAATCTTAGCATTGGCTGGATTTGAACATGGAGCATCAAAGAACTTGATGCTATATGGTAAGGAATGTAACCAAATGTCCCAACATTTCTGCAACTTCTGCTTTTATAATATTTCTGTAAAATTGATGTTCCAGACTTGTAGAGTTTTACCTCAATAGTAAATCAAAATACATTTTGGTTCAGTAAATCGAATCACTGGATGCAGAGTAAGAGAAAAAATGGTATGAACACGAGCCAGAGGCTGTAATGGGGAATAATAATCAAAGGATTTTATGGGATTTCTTCATAAAAACTTTTATTATTGAAGCAAAGATACCAAATACAATAGTAAAGAACATAAAAACTGCGTAAGGTTACTGACGGTTAATGCCATATGATAAAGAAATGCCGCCAAGCATTTTGTCTGATGCGCTATAGATTATACCCGCTGGCCGTCTTTCTAATTTAGACAAAAGTACACCGGCTTTGAGTGGAACAGTGTTAGCCGATAGCATCATCTCCAGTACCTGGGTATTACTTTAATTTTCGGCCTGAACAGGACTGACACTCACAATTCTAGCTAAATAGTATAAAATATTTTGTTCGATACATTAACGATACCATAAAAGTATCACTAATGATATAGGTGCTGGAACCTGTACGTAACTGAATTGTTCATTTACAAATTGATGCATTTTAAGCTGTTATTCAGCAAAATATATCAGCGAGTCTGCCAATTGTGTAACTCTATTCCAAATTGAATAACTACTGACTCTGTATGCGGAGAACTTGATGATTTTTTTTCATTATGTACAATTTTTCAAAATAAAAGAAACCCTGATTTCGAGGAGAAATAGTTAGATTAGTGTCACCGATGGCGTTGCTTTAATGGTGTAAAGGGGCCGTATCAGACATTGCCAAGCACTTCACCGGAAAATCTAAAATTCTCGTTATCCATCGCTTCTGTTACTGCAGTCTAAATAAGTGGATTATCTTGTCTATGCAATTTGTTTCCTGTACAGAAATATTAGTCGGAGACAACTTGTTTGGCTTTTCCCATCCTTAGTGTGTATCACAAAACATTATGTTGTGAATGTAGTGAAATACAATAAAGTATGAGTAAACGATTCATGTTTTTAGTTGTATCGCGCTTCTGCTTGGTATGTTGGAACTGGTATAGTAGTACTAAAATGGCGGGCTCTTGGATTTGTTTACATTTATGAATAGCGTGTTTACTTTCTGAAGAAGAACTACTTGATTATTCTTACATTAGAAATGGTTTCTGTTCGTTCTAATTATATTGAAAAGATAACAAGATTGATAGTTTGTTATGGTTACATTAGAATGATTGCTTCAAGAATCGTTTGATGTTACATCGTTAAGAAAATCAGTGTGTGGCATCTGCAAAAGAGATTTTTAAGAGATTGGTTGTTTCATGAGTTTGTATTGATGACGTGTTGCATGCGTTGCTCGTTGGGGAAAAAGAAAGTAAGTTGATCGAGTGGACCATATCAAAATAATTAGGAAGACATTTTTTGTGCGTGTTTTATGGCCAGTAACAACTTATGTTAGTCTTTCTCTACGGTACTGTTATTAAATGTTGTAAAGTAATTTGATTGCCTCATAATAAGATTGCTAAAATCGTTATAAAGCAACACAGTTTGAAAAAGAATTGAGTTTATTCAATCGACATAATTACATTGCCTTAGCGACCTGGGAATGGATTGGATCCACATTCTAATCCTCGCTTAGTAGTTATTTTCTATATTCTTAAGTCTCCAACTGTGGCTGGGAAATATTTAACGACACAAGTCCCAGTACGATACGGAATTGGCATCGATATAAATGATTACGAAATGTCAAATAATTAACACTTTATAAATATATGCATTTGCTGTCTGTACGAATGGAACGTATCACATAAAATAGAGACATCACATGATTCGCTCCACATATAACACTACTTGTTATTACGGCGATGGTTGGTAAATATATTTACAAGCAGACACAGGCTGTATATGGAAGAATCCATGCACATGTATGTAGTTTAGAATGCATAAGTATAGGTGGGCATTACAATATCTCTACGTTGAAGTCAGACTTTAAATCCTACTAAAACCTCTATCAAAAACCAGTCAAAATATCTGTAGAATTACTGTGATGTGTTGAGATTGTCGAACATTTTGTTTAATTAATTACGAGCTCTCAAAGTCAAACGTCTGCTAATTAGGCTGTCAGCTAATTCGTAAGCCTAATGTATAACACACAAACCTACACACACACCACGTACACTCACACCACGTACACTCACATACATGCACAGGCATATATATA
>NC_068985.1:57488675-57489287 GCF_001194135.2 Octopus bimaculoides | reverse complement strand
ATATATATATATATATATATAAGCACATGTATAGACGACACTAAGGTGATTAAGGGTGCTAGTCAGCGCCTGCATTGCTAGAAATAAGGGTCAGAACAAATCTTAGTCACGAGGAAGCACTTATCTAGTGACTGACGAAGGAGAAGTGAGCTTGTCTCACTTGTCATCCACTACATAAGTGTTCCCCCTAGCAATGCTGATGCTGACTAGCACTCTTAGTTACCTTAGTAACGTCTATACTTGTGCCTTTTGGTTGAAATTTGCGAATAAGACACCTTGATTAGTTATAATTTTCACTTTTACCATTTATGGAACCAGCCTCTGATTCCTACAGTAGTCTCTATAAACTGGCAAGGTGAACTAGCTTTAACACTCGGCAACCGAGAGTGAGTCAATGACGGGGTTTAATCAAATCTGAAATCATCGATGATATTGCGCTGTCTCACTGCCTGTAGTGAGCTTGTCTCACTTGCCAGTCACTAGATAAGCGCCTCCCCGTAGCTAAGAGATATTCTGACTCTTGTTTCTAGCAATATTAGCGGTGACTAGCACCCATAGTCACCTTCTGCTATATATATATATATATATATACACACATATATATATATATAT
>NC_068985.1:57483423-57486965 GCF_001194135.2 Octopus bimaculoides | reverse complement strand
TAGAGAGAGAGAGAGAGAGAGAGAGAGAAGCACACATTTGTATAAAGTCATGTATATATGTATGCGCGCGCGTGTGCGTGTGTGTGTCTGTTTGCGTCCGTGTGTGTGTCTGTTTGCGTCCGTGTGTGTGTACATACATACAATGTAGAAAGTGATCTTTCCTAAAATACTTTATAAGTTACGAACGAAAATGGGTTCTTGTCGGTAGACCAACTTTGAGGATTATACCGTATATTTATAAATGTATATGAATATATCTATATTGTGTCTGTGTGTATATGTATATCTATCCACGTACTTATCTAAGTGTGTATATATATATATGTGTGTATATATATCTGCCTACGTAATACGTATATATATGTGTGTGTGTGTGTATACATAAATGTAGCTATACATAGATATATATGTATATGTGAGTGTTTGCGTGTGTGTGTAGTTTGAAGATTTCTCTTTTTTCCTACTGTGTAATTGTTATTGTTCAAACACACACGCCCATGCTCTCACACAAATGCACACATCACACACAGATAAGCACATATAAACATATATTATTTTATTCTTTTACGTGATACAGTCATTTAACTACGGTCTTGCTAGAGCACCACCTTTAGTCGAACAAATCGTAAACCTAGTATTTATTCTGTCGACCCCTTTCGCCGAACCGCTATGTTACGGGGACGTAAACACACCAACATCAGTTGTCAGACGATGGCAGATGACAAACACAGAAACGCACAAATACACCCCACACACACATATATATATATATATACACAACGGGCTTCTTTCAGTTTCGTCTACTAAATCCACTCACAAGGCTTTGGTTGGCCCGAAGCTATAGTAGAAGCCACTCATCCAAAGTGCCACGCAGTGGGACTAATAATTTATGTATATGTCAGTGGTTCTGACGGATACTAAAAGACCCCAATCGATGGCAAATAAGGAAAATAAGGTCACCCTTGCCTTACTCAAAATTTACCAGAACCAAACCCGAAAGGATAGCCTGAAGTATCGAGTTAAAATAAATTAGCATTCACGTTGATAACGCTGCTGCAAACTGAGCTCAAAAACCAACCTCTATGCGAAAATGTGTGTGTGTGTTTATCAGGTTATCCCATAAGCTCTGTTCGATTTTATCTTTTTTAAAATTGAATGCAATTTAATAATATTTCAGAATGTCTAATGGAATTTAAAATTATTTTTATGCATTTGTGTACATTTAAACTAGTTAAATTTTATTTTACAGAAGAATAGAATTAAAATTTCTTTGATTAAAACCCTTTCTAACATGGAAGTATCCAAAGAGCATTTGAGGCACATAATGCTTTATGAGTACAAAAAGGAAACTCTGCAATGAAACCACTCGAAACATACACTCAGTTTATGGGAAAGAATGCTTGAATACTTTAATCATTAAATTTAAAGTTCTTTTGCTGTTATTAATGTTTACCTCAGTTTTTCAGCAATTCCTGATATTTGTAGCGAGTGTCATTTAAGCAGTGACCCGTCTAACTTCATTTCAAAACGTTCTATCCAAACGCTATTCGCTCCTTAGATTGGAGTAGTATTAGTAAGTTGATCTATATTTACGTGCACCCATCTATCAAATGTCCCCTAGTTGGCTGCTGAACGTCTTTCAGAGGAATTGAGAATACCAAAAATGTAGATCTGGATGAAAGGCAAGGGTGGAAATTCCTGATGCAGCTATTCCCTCCTCTGGCGAGCGCTTAATCTTTAGGGTACTTAGAAAAACAAACTGTAACCTAATTCAAATAATGCAGCCCTTTAATTAGGGACAAGCAAATAGTGTTCATTTACAGGGAAAATAGAAACGTCCACCACGAATGAAATTGCTGATTGATGTAAAGTGATATGATAATATCTGAGATGGAGGAGTACAACCTAGAAAATAAAATGCATATGAGTGTTCTATGGAGATAATAGGATACGTTACGGTTTTCATAAATTTTTATTCACCCATTCATTCTTCCACACTATTCCAAGGAAGTTCGGTGGTTAGAATTATCAGGTTTCTCCTCCATAAGATCCTATTAATAGCAACCTTCATTAAAATTTCCTACTGGATTCCCAAAGTGGGAGCGACTGAGACTACAATGGATATTATCCAACCATCTCACTCATGATCAATACCTAGATTTCTTGCTGGTTAGCTTGGGTACAGGATTACCTTTGCGATTCTTTCCAGCAAAATTCTAATTGCACGTCTGCAGTGCCGGAGCTGTGACATCTCAATGCGGAGAAATAGCTCTTCGACTTGGTGACAGACTTCATATTGCATAACTTCCGAGAAGTCCTTCAAAGGAACTTCATTTCGGTCGCTTGTATTCGATTCATGATCGTGCTCTTTTGGTCATTAGCTAAGACCGAAAATGCTAAGGAGCAATTTTCACCACGAAGTTTTCAGAAGATGTGTAGAAGAAATGGGTTGGTGCCGAGTGGTATGAATTCTCATTTCCTACCTTAATAGCTGCTAATCATCAACAAGTGTTTGCTTGTATTTTTATATTTTGTGTACTAAAATTTTTAATAGCCTTAATATAGTGTATGACGTTTGTAGTCTACTCTGTTTCTCTTTATCAGTTTCAGTAATTAGACTGCAGCCATGCTGGGGCACCTCCTTCAAGAATTTTTAGTCGAATTAATTGACTCCAGTACTTGTTTAAGTCTGGGTCTATCGGTTGCTTTTGTCAAACTGCTAAGTTACAGGGAAGTAAACACATCAACACCGGCTGTCAAGCGGTGATAGGACACACACACATACATAAACACGCACACAAACACACATAAATATGAGAGGTTTCTTTCAATTTTCGTCTACAAAGTCCATTCAAGAGACTTTGATCGGCTCGTGGTAATAGTAGAAGGCACTTGCCTAAGGCGCAACTCAGTGGAACTGAACCCGTAACCATATAGTTGAGAAGCAAGCCACACAGCCACACTGATGCCTCCTGTAGTAGATATATGTAAACGTCCCATACGTTTTATAACCCTTTGGTAATAAAATCTTTCATTCTTTGTTTTGCTTTGATTTCAGTTTTTCCTTTATTTTGCCACATAACTATGATGCTACTCACTACATCTGCTCGTGATCAGAGATGTACATATTATCAGCCACTAACGTAGATACTAAACTGGTTAAGGTCAAACAACTGACGTGTAAATCTGTGGTACTGAGCAGATAATTTGCTGTAGCCCATCATTTATACCAAGACGAAACAATGTACATGATAACACTTCCAATCAGTTAAGATGTGAAGCCATGAGAGCCACTGCTTGATACTGCATCAGGCATTATTATTGTTATTATTATTATTATCATTATTATTATTATTAATATTATTATTATTATTATTATTATTATTATTATTATTATTATTATTAATATAGAAAGGATTGAGGTAACTCCTCCTGAAGATATAGAGTCCAAATTAAAAGAAGAGTGCCATTTGTTATCTGGTGAACGATATTTTTTGAACCAGTTGAAGACACACGAGATGTCGAAATATCGTTCACCAGAT
>NC_068985.1:57482889-57483273 GCF_001194135.2 Octopus bimaculoides | reverse complement strand
ACCCAGTGAATATATTGTGCAGCTCTATCATGCCTGTTGAGATACTCTGTAGGCGCAAGCAGACTGCACATGGAGACAACATGATCGATGGTCTCATATTATTATTATTATTATTATTATTATTATCATTCGGTAGTCTTATTTTTATCACTTGCTTTCACTGCACTACAGAACGCAGCTCTGTGTGCCTTGGGTATGTGCTGTGCTTCGTTGTGATGCTCTTACTTTTACTGTATTGAAAGTATTTCACGTAGGATGTGTGCGGTACCTAGTAGTGCTATTTTCTGTATGTTATGTATACTTGTTAGTCTTGCTGTTTTTGCTTTTCTCTCTCTTTTTCTTTTCTCTTTTAATTTTTTCATTCATTTGACTGCGGCCATGCTG
>NC_068985.1:57481067-57482608 GCF_001194135.2 Octopus bimaculoides | reverse complement strand
CACACACACACACACACACACACACACACACACACACGCACATATATATATTTCTGCTGCTTTTAAATAAAGCATATTACTCTACCTCTGGTATTTGAGTACTCTTTTTTCCACCTTGTTGCACATTTCATGTGCTTACTCCGGTATATATATATATATATATATATATATATATACGACGGGCTTCTTTCAGTTTTCATCTGCCAAATCCACTCACAACGCTTTGGTCGGCCCAGGGTTATAGTAGAAGACACTCACCCAAGGTGCCACGCAGTGGGAATGAACCTGGAACCATGTAGTTGTTAGGCAAGCTACTTATCACGCAGCCACTCCTGCGCCTATTTATTTATTTATTTATTTTTCTGAATATTTATCATCATACTTAATGCGCCTATTATGATAGGAATTGTTTCTATTTTTAGACTCCAAATTTGAGTTACCTCTTTTTCCATGTCTTTGTATCATGAAAGTTTCTCCATTTCTTTCAGACAAACATTGTGATCTGTTGGTATTGACACATCAATTAGAAAGCATTTATTTCTTGATGATATCTGACAACTATATCCGGCCTAATGGCCTTAATTTTTCTATCTGTGTGTATTGGTATATCCCATATCATGATTGCTTTCTCAATTTCTGTGACCTTTTTTGGCGTATACCTATACCATTTCCCCCCTTGTTATTCCATAGTGTTGGCATAGCTTCCAGTGTGTATAGATCCCAACTCTGTCGTGTCTGTAAATATTTTCCTTCTTAGTCAGGACTGGGCAGCCAGAAACGATATAATTTATTGTTTCTTGTCTATCTCTACATATTCTGCAATTACTTGTATTTCTTTTCATTACATGTTTAATCTTGTGCTACAATTAAAAATCTTCTAGTCTCTGCTTTGAGTCCCGAGCTTCTCAGCCACTGAGGATATTTTGTTTTGTCTGTCTCTTTTCTGTTTATTTAACCCTATTTTTTCAAGATGGGGCTTCTCTTGCCATCGTTTTATCATGACCCGTTGCTGTTCCAGTCTTTGTTTCAATTTCAATTGTTTTAACATCTTTTTTTTTTCTTGATAGTTGTTAGGTACTATGACTTCTTTTTTGTATTTGTCAGGTTCCTAGAAACCTGAAAAGGATTTTGTTTTGTTTGTGTTTTGCGGCTATTTCTATTAGTTTTCCTTACATCTGAAGTAGGTATTTATGTAGTCATATGGTGGTTATTATTATTATTATTATTCAGTAGTTTTATTTTTATAACGTGCTTTCACTTCACTACCGAGCGCAGCTCTGTGCGCCTTGGGTATGTGCTGTGGTTTGCTGTGGTGCTCTTATGTTTACTGTATTGAAAGTGTTTTGCGTAGAATGTGTGCAGTACCCAGTAGTGCAATTTTCTGTATGTTATATATATTTGTAAGTCCTGGTGTTTTTGTTATGTATTTGTCTGAATATTTTTTTATTATACCTAAGGCACCTACTATGATAGGAATTGTTTCTGTTTTTAGATTCCACATTCGAGTTATCTCTATTTCCAGGTCTTTGTATTTTGAAAGT
>NC_068985.1:57473210-57480976 GCF_001194135.2 Octopus bimaculoides | reverse complement strand
TTTCCATTTCTTTTAGAGAAACGTTGTCATCTGCTGGTATTGAAACATCAATTAGAAGGCATTTTTTTCCTTCATGATCTTTGACAATTATTATTATTATTATTATTATTATTATTATTATTATTATTATTATTATTATTATTATTATTATTATTATTATTGTTGTTGTTGTTGTTGTTGTTTTTGTTGTTGCTGTTGTTCATGCATACAGAACAGATAAAACAAGTGGAAAAGAAAAATATCCAACATCCGGCTACTTCAAGTAATCTTAGATGCCAAGAACCCTCCTATGTACCCTAGCCGTCCCTAATAACACTGTTTTCTGGAGCTGTACTAAGCTGAGTCTTTATGCGTATTTCCTCTATCCATCTGTTCATATCATTAGGGATAGTTCCCAATGCACCAATAACTACTGGGATACATTTTACCCGCATTTGTCATAGTCTCTATCATCCAATGGCTAGGCCCTGGTACTTTGCTAATTTTTCTATATCTCATATTGATTTTTCATCATTTGGGACTGTTTACAGTTATCTGGCACTTTTTATTCTCTTTATCTACTACTACCAAATCAGAACTTCTAGCTACTATTACTCTGTGAGTTTGAATGTTAAAGTCCCACAACATCTTGTATTTCCTACTTTCTAGTATCTTACCAAGTTCAATGTTCATACCATTTATTAGTATGTTCAAATCCTACCTTTCTATATAACTCCCAGTGGATTACTCTCCTTAGGTCCTCATGTCTTTTGTATTCCCTTGGTTCCCATATCTTTTCTTGCAGGCTACATTCACTTACTATATGAGTAACACTTTTCTTTTTTGACTTGCATAACCTAGATTGGGAATCTACTTGGTTTTTGACTATCTTGCCTTTTATCCAATTAATCATTAATGCTTGCCCTTGTGCAGCTACTAACAAACTTTCTGTCTTACTTTTTTATCTCTTCTTTCTGCAAACATAGCCATATATCACTACGACTATATGCTGAAACTAACTTTGGGAGTCTACCATGCAGCGCCTTCTCCCACCAGTCAGATAATTTCTGTTCTTCTCTCTGGGTTTTTCCTTCGTTTGAGTTTTTGGTTTCCCTATGTCTTGCTGCGATTCTAGCAGCTTTCAATAAATTATCTTCACTATTAACTACATAGGAGTCTATATCTATTCTAACTCTACGCAGTCTTTCACAGATATTAACCCTCTTCTGCCTTCCTTTCTAAGTAAGTATAATCTTGCTACTCCTGCCTTTGGAGTCTTCTATTCATATTGAATTCCTTCCCAGTTCTTCCCTCTAGCTTTGCCAGTTCATTTTTTTTCCAATATTGCTGAGTATCTAAGTAATGATACTGCGCAAGCATTTACAGCCTTCACTAGATTCAGACCATTTAGCTTTGACTTCATTAGCTTTCTCACCCTTCTGATCTACTCTTTCTCAATTTTCGCTTTCATTTCTGTAGTTAGTACCCTGTCAGATACTTTTCAATGATTTTAGTGTCTGACCGTCTGGTAATTGGATGCTTCCGCTGTTGACTACCTGTCACCTTCTCATGACTAATATTGCACACTTATCTATGCCAAATTCCATGCCTCTATCTTTGCTGAAGAGTCTTAGAGTCTGTATTAAGGAATCTATCTCTTTTTCATTCTTACTACAAAGCTTCAGCTCATCCATGTAGAGCAAATGGTTAATTTTTTCAATATTGTTTCTGAACAGATACCCTGCATTTGCCTTCCTTAATACTAAACTGAAGGGGATCAAAATAAGACAAATATTAAAGGGGACAATGAGTCCACGTGGAAAATTCCTCTTTTGATATTAACTACTGATAATAGAATTTACTTTCCGAGTCGTTTCTAGCAGCTTCCTTCTGTTGGTGCTTTTTAATGCTGGCAATTTTTTCGTACTTCATTACTCATTACTTCCTGCAATTCATCTAAAATCGTCTGATCTTAATCACTTAAATGAATTAAGTTGTTGGTGCCAGTTTAGATTCTCCTTTGGTTCGAGCTGTATATTTTATGTTCTTGTTTGTTTTTTTCCTATTGCCTTATCTTCATCATCATCATCATCATCATCATCATCATCATCATCACCATCATCATCATCATCGCCATCATCATCATCATCATTATTATTATTATTATTATTATTATTATTGTCTATGCACAGCTTCTAATGCTGTAGATGTACTACGGTGCTAGCTGTTCATTACCAGTGAACTAAGGTAACATCCCTTATTTTCAGAGCACCATCCGGAGTATTCGAGCGGGCATGCTATATCTATGATCCAGCATCGTTTACATTCTTTCTCAATTAACCCTATACTATGTATGGTTTCCTATTCTCTATCTCATGGTCGCACTAAATCATAAAATCTCACAGGAGCTTTTCATTATCATCTTTGATAATGCCTTTGAGTTTATGTTCCTACTACTACTACTACTATTACTACTACTACTACTACTACTACTACTACTACTACTACTACTACTACTACTATTACTACTGTCGTAATTTGAGATAGCAGAACGTGTTTCTCCTCGCTCACTCTTATGGAGAGGTTTATTATCAGGAGAAACGAGATTGCAAAGTATTTTTGAGACATGAACTCAACATTGGAGAGGTATAAATAGTATCAATAGTTTTGCATTAATTCTTTCGCATTTGTTATCAAAATTATTTTTAGCTTTCGAAGAGAACAAAAGCTGTTCAACCATATGTAAACAAACAAAATGGCTTTTGTTTGGGCGGTGCATTGTTAGAAATCTTAGAGCGTCGGCTTTTCTGTTCTTCAGAACTGATTTAATATCTCGCCCAGGTTAACGTGTTAATTCATCCCTTCTGTGTCAACGAAATTAAGTACTATTCAAATAGTGAAGCAAGTATAATCGGCACTTCAATTCTATAAAATTTAAATCAGCGTTCCTATGTTAGAAACAATTACCGTTGTAGTTTTTTTTGTTGTTTTTTTGTTACTATTGCTGCTGGTGTTATTGATGCTATTTAAAAATGGAGAAAATATGCAAATTTCTGGCAGAAAATCTACTGAGTTTCACAGAAGCATTGTTAAGAATTGGCGGCTAAGAATTCTGCAATGCAGTCAGGTGGTCTCGAGTTTAGTTCTAATGTGCGACAGCTTGGGCAAGCGTCTTCCGCTATAGCCCCGGGCCGACCAATGTATTGTCAGTGAATTTAGTACAAGGAAACAGTGTAGAAAATTACCATGTATAAATGTGTATGAGCGTGCGTGCGTATACTGTTATGTTTGTCCCTATAACCGCATTGACAATCTGTGTTGTTTGTTTAGTGTTTCGGAAAAAAAGTGTCCGATGGAAAATCAGTTTTTGAAAACAAATGCGTACTCGGTTCAATTTCAAGACGTTGCCCCACACTCTAATGATTAACCAAATAAAACATAAAGATGTCGAAAAAGCTGGAAATGGTAAATGTGTACGTTTCGGTGAGTATCTAAAAATGCCAATGTGATGTGAGTGACTGAAATTAGAATTAGTAGAATATATTTGAGATGCTTCAGTTCTTGAAGTGCAATTACTGATTACAGCCCCACCCTCACATTTCTAGTATTTTGACAATACTTGAAATGATTATTTACTTTTCATATTTCTTTCGATATTTACCTTGCAGTATTTCTCTACAATTTTCGTTTAAATACGCTCGTGGCATGTTTCACTTTCACCCTTCCACTGTCAAAAAGAATAAATTTACATTCAAGTACATAGGTTGGTGGTATCAACTAACTAAATCTGTTGTCGAAAACGAGAAACAATAATGGCCATAATATATATGGATATATACTAAATATTGAGATGCAGGCTCAGGTTTAAACTGGACTAAGAGTACCTGTGCTTAGTATTCCCGAGTAAACCGTAATCATATGATTGACTCTAAGTAGCTCAAATCTTGCTTAGACAAATCTTACGAACATTTTATTGGACATTTCTACAAATACAGCGAATTTCGGAGTTAATAACTCTAATATTGCTTTTAAAATATTGCTACAACTTCATACATTTTGTTTTTGAGGGTATATTCGACTATATATTGCTATCGATCCAAACATTTTTTGCTTTATTCAACTAAATGTGCCACGCCGTGTATTTATATTATATGTATTATTGATGCTTAAAGGCAAAGAGGCAAAACGTTTTAAAAGAACCATAACTAAACACCGATTTTGCAACATCCAGCATTCTCATCGATTCTACAACGTCATATTGAATGTTATTGTTATCATAAATAACAGTAAAGAGACGGATTAGTCGAATAACTACACCGGTTCACAAAAAGGCGTTGAAATTGTTTCGATGAATCAATGAACGTTTGGGATTGAAACTACATTGACCCAAGTTTGACTTTATATTTTACCATTCCGAAGCCAATAAAATACATATCAATCAAGTATTGATTAATATATTTCGTTATATTCCCTTCCTGACTTTCCGTATAAGTGTGACCTTGTACCTATCTGAGAAGTCATTAATATTAATTCCACAAAACCAGAATATTCGGTAAATGTTAAAAGCGGGCTCACATCTCTTGGAATCAATAGATAACTTCTACAGTATGCGTCTGTTTTATCTATTTATACATCTAAACATTTGTATTCGAAAGTATATGCTGCACGGATAAATGCATATATATATATATATATATATATATATATATATATATATATATATATATATATATATATATATATATAGAGAGAGAGAGAGAGAGAGAGAGAGAGAGATGCATGTGTGTATGTATATGTATAGATATATGTGTGTGTATGTATACACAGACACACACGAAGGTGGGCTGAAAAGTTCAAAGGCTGACTATGGAGGAGTGGTGCGTGATGCCAAAGCTGTGAAATATTGCATGCATTAATGTCAGCCCTTTTAATTTATAACTGAATTGTTTTCTCTTTTAAGGTAAACTGACATTTCATTGTTCAAAGAAGAAATCAAATGTAATTAGTAGCAACTTCTCTTGAAAATTGGCAAATTTTGGCTTTGTAGTGCTTTCAAGTACCTACAGGAAAAAGATTTAGCCCTCAAGGATATTCGTGCTGACGTGGTTGCTACATTCAGGTTTGACAGTTCTGCTTTATTAACAGTGTGAAGGTGGTCAGCTGAATTTAAGAGAACAGAGTCTTCAATACGACTCAGGGTCTGGACAACGTACAACTGCCACCAACGAGGATAATATTGATCGCGTTCACCACATGGTGATGGATAACAGGCGATTGGCTATAAATAGAATAGCCAATGCTATTAGCATAGCCCTTGGAAAAATCTACAATATTCTGTACAATGAATTTGGTGGGACGAAGGTCTCTGCTCGGTGGATGCCACATCTTCTGACACTTGATCAAAAGGGCAACAAGCGGGTCATACCACAGGAAAATATGACATTGTCTTAAGGAGATCCACTTGGTTTATTTGAAAGCTTCCTAACCCCGGATGAAGGCTGGCTTCATGATGTTAAGCCAGAGATGACGTGGTAAGCAATACAGTGGAAATACCTCTTCCTACTTGCGCCAAAGAAGGCCAGTTTGTTTCTTGACAGGAAAGGTGATGGCTTCAGATGTTTAGAATCCCAGAGGCATTGTATTTATTGGCACAATTTTGAAAAGGGCTGCGCTATCAACGGAAAGTATTATGCCAATTTGCAGAGGCAATTATGAAAGACTATCACGACCAAATGCCCAGGAAAACTGACAAAAGGGCATTGTTTCATCAGGAGAATGCTGCAGCAAACAAGTCGTTGATATCAATGGTTATTGTGCGTGATTGTGGCTTTGAACTGGTTGATTTGGTCCCATCTAACTATTATGTGTCCTCAAATTTTTTTTAAAAAGCACTTAGCTGGAAACCAGTATCGCAGTGATGATAACGTCATAACTGATGTTTTAACAGAATGAAGGCTTCTTCACAAAAAAGGATCCAAACGCTGCAACACCAATGGATGAAGCGTGTGGGCTGCAGGGGGGAATTATGTGGAAAAATAAACCTGATTGGGTCAAATCCCATGAGAATAGCTTGGTGAGAGTATGAACTTTACAGCCGGATCTACTGGCTTTGTGGTAAGAAGCTTGCTTCCCATCCACATGACATTATGTCACTTGGATGGGTGTTTTCGACTATAGCCTCTGGCTGACCAAGTCGTTGTGAGTGGATTTGATAAACGGAAAGAAGCCCGTCGTATACATACATATAAATGTATATAGAGAATTTAGAAGGTATATTGAAAAAGCATGGAAGTGATACCTCGACGATTGCTTCATAATCTGGACAAAATCTCAAAACACTGTGGAAGAATTCAACATCCTCCTGAACAACCTACACCCATCCATCCAATTTACAAAGTAGATGAGCAGTACCAAATTACCATTCCTAGATATAATGGTAATTAAAAAGAACACCGCCATTACCACAGATATATATTATAAACACATAGATACACACCAATACCTGAATTTTAAATCGTACCATTCACCCCACACAAAACGTAACATCCCATAGTGCTTAACCAGAAGAATTTGTACCAGCGTAGAGGATCTAAAGACCAGAAATCAGCGCCTGATGGAACTGAAAGAATTTCTGCTCAAACAAAAATACCCGTCACTACTTATAGAAAATGGTATTCAGCCGGCTTTGGATATACCCATATAACAACTGAGAACACTGCAAACAAGAGAAAAACAAGAACAAATCATACCATTTATAGTGACACACAATCCATGCCACCAGAACATTTTCAATATCGCTAAAGCAAACCTACCGATCATTGCACAAAGTAAGGAATTGAGAAATATCATTACAGATCAAACTATAACTCTCAGTAAGCCTAAAAGCTTGAAAAAAGTTATTAACAAAGGCAAGGTTTGACTTTAGCAACAAAGACCAACCATTTACTGTGTCTAAATGCAATAATAGCCGATGCGGTAAATGCCAACTAATTCATGCGGGCCCATATATGAACACAAAAACAGGGAAAATATTCACAAACGCGACATGAACTGCAAAAGCAGAAATTTAATCTACTGCATCAAATGCCCAAATTGTGAAGAACTATACGTTGGCCAGACAGGTAATGCACTATCAGAACGCTCGCGTGTGCATCTATAACAAATTAAAAACCCAGAAGTCCGCCAAATACCACTGAGTAACCATCTGGCAGCATATGGTCGGAAAACTTTTATGATATTTCCATTTCATAAACTTTACAACCTGAATGAAATTGAGAGAAAACTGAGAGAAAAGGACTTTATTAAGAAATTCAAACCCAAGCTTAACAATGATTAAATTAACCTTATTTGGGGTTTTAAAATATTATCCCTACAACTAAAACACAAAAAATTCCTAAAAATTAATGGTGTCATCATTTCTAAAAATAAACATTGAAAAATGGTTTGGCATCATCTCTAAAAGAAGCCAAACAACTACTACGGCTGTCCACAGGAATGTGTATAAAGAACAAAAGACAGCCAGTCAACTATATTTGAAACATTCCTGTCATAACATGGGACTTTGAAGACTGTTAAAATGCAAGAAAGTATACTAGTCCTTTAATATTTAATATTCAATATTTCATTTATTCAATAAGACAATCAATACTTCATTTCATTTTACTATACCTACTATATATACTATATATACTATATCCTACATTAATATTATAAGAATATAAATAAAACATAAAAAAACAGAGTTGGAATTATTTTGAATAATATATATATATATATTTATATATATA
>NC_068985.1:57471985-57472827 GCF_001194135.2 Octopus bimaculoides | reverse complement strand
TATATACAAAATATGGGGGTTTCGTTCACAGCTGATCTAAGCGACTAGGTACGCTGGGTAAGCGCTGATACGGATTACCAGGGCTCCACGCTCATAACCGAGACGGGGCTGATGTAACTATAGTAGATTTCTGTTATACCGGATATACATATTTGTTAAAGAGGACAACAAATGTTAAGGCAAGACAAACATCTCCAGTCATATTTGTTATCATTATTAGAAAAATTTAAAGTCTTACTGTTTCTGAGATATCCCAAAATATGGGATATTCCGTCATCGGACACAAATAGGGAAATGATGAAATTATAGATTAAGGAAACGATGAAATAAAAGACTGGAGGAAAAAGAAATAAAGAAGTGAAGAAAAAAAGGAAGCATAGAACTTCACAGTTCAATTTCCGGTAGTGTAGATGCTAGTCCATAAGTCTTTAGGTGCAATCCTATGTAAATCCAGGTATGATTATAGCCTTCCTAGAGTAAATATCTCGAGAAATGTAACATATCGATGTTTCCTAAGAGAATGATAGCAGAAGTGGCAATTGATAGATAAAGAGAAAGAAAAAATACATAGAAAGAGAGAGAGAGGGGTATTGGTAGGAAACCTGGAGGTATAAAGAGAGGAGGATGAGGAGGAATGCATTGCATTGGCAAGGATTGGCATGAAAATTATTTTTTATATTCCTTATTTTATTCTTTCTACCAATCCTTGTCAACGTCCTGTCAAATACATTCTTCCTCCTCTCTAGAAAGAGCTATAAGACTTTAAATTTTTCTAATAATGATAATATGTATGACTTGAGATGTTTGTCTTGCCTTAGCGTTTGTTGTTCTCTTTCATATGT
>NC_068985.1:57469023-57471847 GCF_001194135.2 Octopus bimaculoides | reverse complement strand
ATATATATATATATAGACGTATATATATGTATGTACTTATGTGTGAGTGTATGCGTGTTTGCGAGAGTCAGTAAGAGCTTCAAAATAAAAGTAGGTTTCATAGAAATGTTCAATTTCAGTAGTTAAAACGCTATGTATGTTTCAAAATATTCTGGTACGTTTGTAAACGCCTTCGTTGCAGCAATATGATACGTACCAATCATACATACGTACCAATCAACATGTACCAATCATATAATATGTACCAATAATACATATAGGTCCGTTACAGTCGACTCTACTTACAAATATTTAGTCTACATCGATTATTTGTAGACATGATTAACTGGACGAAATGCTATAGACTACTCTGTCCTCCATATTAATTATATTGTTGAAATGTCATAATTGGAAGAAAGGCAATACACAAATACCTTGTGATATTTATGTATTGTCTTTTGCATCTGAGTTCCATTCCTGCCAGAGGTTGAACAAATACGTGTAAGTTGTAAACTTCGGTCAATGTTAATTACGTAAACCATTTCAAAAAATATCTCGAACCTTTGTACTTAAAAGAGAAATGGATATTTTCTTCTCTCTTTATATGATTTATAAATGAATTGCCAAAGATGAACTTTAAATGTCATCATCTGGAGCAGGTAAAATACATAGAATAAAATATGTGTCGACCATTCTTTAATGCACATAACCTGATGGTCAGGGCGTTGTACTTATGATCGGAAGAACGTGGTTCCGATTCCTGGACTGGAAGATGCGCCGTGCTCTTGGACTAAACACATCATTTCACGTTGTTGCTTTCATTTCACTCAGCTATAAACACATAACCTTGCGACAGATTAGCGACACGTTTAGGAAGTGTGTTATAATCTCGATCATTTAAACATATTAGAAATCAAGTAACCGGCTCCGTAATCATAGGACGGAAGACGGTAATTACTCCATTGTTAAAGAGCAACTAAATCGACAATATTCCTTACCTAAAAGGGCGACGAGCTGGCAGAATCGTTCGCATGCCGGGCGAAACGCTTAGTTCAAATTCCGCCAAGGTCGACTTCGCCTTTCATCCTTTCGGGGTTGATTAAATAAGTACCAGTTACGCACTGGAATCGATGTAATCGACTTAATCCCTTTGTCTGTCCTTGTTTGTTCCCTCTATGTTTAGCCCCTGTAGGCAATAAAGAAATTAATATTCCTTACCTAAAGATCAGTGTTGATAAACTAAGAATTTGAACAGAAGAAAATATGGCCTCTTTGAAATATCTAAATTCAAGAAGCCAGCGTTTCCATTCTATATTGTTAATATGTTACACCAACTATGTCAAGTGCTTTAATACGGTGGGGTTTCATTCATAAAATAAAGGAAATTTTTAGAAACTTGTTGCATTTTGTAATTTCAACACAACTTCAGAAAGGTTTATCTATTTTTTGCTTTCTTAACCTCAGTTAATTGAAGTTTCTCAAGTCACGAAATTTCATACGTTAAAACCCATCGTACTTTGATTTCCTACAGATAACGCCAATCCAAGATATTGCCTATCAGCCATATCGTATTAATTTTGCTAATAACGTCACTGTATTTCTGTTATTTCAATTGGTCACTCTTAGTATTGCCAACTGTGCAGCATAGGCTTCACCGTGGAAGTTTCCTTCCTCGTTTATCTCCCCTATACCTTTCCCCTTGTCTGTTTGACTTTTTCTAATCCTTCTATCCCGCTTCCCCCTACCCCTCTCTCCTCCTTCCACGTGACCGGTGTTCGGCCAGCTGTGGTCTTTCTTTCTTGGGCTGACTGCCGACTGCCAAACACCTCTTATGTCCATCTCCTATATTTCTGCCTAAAGACTTACACTTTGTACATGCTAGCTCAATTTGTTTCGTTCTAAGTCGAAAGACACCTGTAGTTATATTCTTGTTCATGTTAATATGAATGTTGTTATATTATTGTTTATGTTAATATTTGTGTTAATATAAATCTCTGGTAATAAGCGGTGAGGTTATATTGTGTAGTTTTCTGAATATGTACAATAACAATTAGAAAGTTTACAACTGAATTCAAGATGGCAAGGGGTAAGACTCATAGAGTCAAATTTGTCATATTGAATTAATTATATTAGAAACATTTTTTTAAGGACGTAGATACATATGCGCGTGGCGCGCACACACACAGAGACACATATGTATATATATATATGTGTGTGTGTGTGTGTGTGTGTGTGTGTGTGTGCGTGCGTGTGTGTATACTCGTGTGTGTGTGTTAGTGTATATATATATATATATATATATATATATATATATATATATATATACACACTTATAGATATATTACATTAATGGATATATTTGACAAGCTGCGGAGACATGCAGCTGGATAGAGATATATAGACATGCAACACATGTAAGATTATATGCATACGTTTAACGTGTGTTACTTTCAATAGAAATGCATTTGCAGGTTTCTGCATGAGAATTATATATTAGATATTCTTATATGTGCATTCATATGAGCACACACATATGCGCACACGCACATATATGTATGTGTCCGCGCGTGTGTTGTAAGAAACTTGACAGTAGCATCCAAATTTCGCCGAGGGAGCTAATCAAACTGTCAAAACAAGGTCTGATATGACAGTTTGATAGGCCGCATTCAAAGAAACTTCGAAGTAACTGTCAACTTACTTATAATAAATTTAACTTTGACCTCAGTTTGATTGCGTCGTTGAGGTAAAGACTGCTAGATTGTTATGCATATCACAGCAATTATATTTAATACCTACACACACACACACACACGTATACGCATATATATATATATATATATATATA
>NC_068985.1:57467683-57468235 GCF_001194135.2 Octopus bimaculoides | reverse complement strand
TATATATATATATATATATATATGTATGTACATATGTATCGCTGACAACTACATATATTTTTTTTCTCTCCTTGTTTCTCTCCTTATTTATTTCTTTGTTCCTTTCTGTTGAAGAGCGTAGGCTCGAAACGTTAAAGACTTTCTCTATTCTCGAGCCTTATACTAATACATCTATTTGTTGTTTACACCACCTGTCTTCGTCTGTTGTTTTTTGGTGAATTCTCCTATATATGTATATTGATGTAGGTATGTACATATATGTATGGATATATACATATGTTTACATATCGTTTATATTATATTATATATATGATGGAACAAAAACGCAATAGAGGACAATAAAACATTCGGACAGATAGACGAAACAAAGCCGGACAGGAGAAACAATAATTAGAAGGGCAGGCTAAAAAAGACGGGTCATTCGTGGTCTTATTTCCTCAGTCAAGTATATCAGAAGTTCTTACTGTTTTGGGCAGTTACACTTGAGGGTTCGATCTGGTTGTCCATATATATGTGTGTTTGTATGTATATGTATATATATGGTGTATATAT
>NC_068985.1:57465532-57467417 GCF_001194135.2 Octopus bimaculoides | reverse complement strand
ATGAGAAACGAAAACATAAAACGAAGAGAGAAAACGAACTTTTTTTTCTAACAACGAAAAAAACAGAGAAACGAGACATGCAACATAAAGAATATTTCCCTTCTTCAGTCGTCCCTGTTCCATCTACTCCGCGTTTCGAAGGCAAGGACAATACGCGACTTCGTTGAAACAGTCCGTCCCGCAAAGTATTTATTGATGTTATTTCTATAGAAAAATTTAACCTATCTTGAGAGATAGCGTGAAGAGTGTGTGTGTGTGTGTGTGTGTGTGTGTGTGCGTGCGTGCATGTGCGTGTGTGCGTGTGTGTGTATGTGTGTGTGTATACTTTCTTCAGGCCAAACCAAAAACAAAAAATATATGATATTGCAGCGACTATTATTATCGTCATAGTTATAATTATTAAAGCGTTGGGCTTGAGGATATTGTCACCTAGGATAAAATTCCTACATGCTACTTTTGTTCTGATTTTAGAACATAAAGGTGACTCTAGGACCCATTCTCGAAACTCCATAAATGCTCTCTTCTTTGCATTAGATTTCGTTTGGAGTAAAAATATTGTGTAATTTACTGACATCCCATAACGTTTGACGCATGATTCCGACACGTAGATTCTATCACTATTGCTGTGAATTTAAAATATTAATAAACTAAGAATTAACTTATAAAATTTCCCAAAATGTAATAGTCGTTGTTTTCACAAAAGACAGCGAACACTCATGTACGTTTATTGGGAGAAATATATGCCGATATATCTTCAAATAAATACAAGACTAGCTTTTGTAGAGTGTACAGGCGTTGTTGTCGCCGTCGTTGTTTTGTTGTTGTAGCTAGTTAACCCTGATTGAGCTTACAAAGAATGAAATTATTCCAAGCGGGGTCTATCCAGTCATCCCTTATAGATATAGTGTCTTTCTATGTTTAAGCCAGTAGCATGTGAAATAAAGTATAACTGGCTGCAATTTCCGGCAACTTATAATACACCTTGTGATGATTCACCCTTGTTAAAAGATACACGTCAATGATATGACCAAGGTCAACCCTGAGCGAGCAAATATCTGACTAAAGGTGATCCTACCGTAACAATCCCAACTTGTTTTTGTATGTACAAAGATCTTAAGACTAAGTTACCATCATATGATTTATAAAGCAAATGAGTGTTATTTCTAGAGGTTCGAGCGATGACGTAACGACATCCTGGCAGTATCAGGTAGGTGAGAGTTGTGGACGATTGTTTGAGACTTCTGTGAGGCTGCTAGTTTTAATTCAAAGAGAGATGCCATCAGCATGTTTCGAACTCTGAACCTATTGATTGTAATATAGTGAATGACTTCAGATACTCTGTCATAGAGTTCTATCTTTCCCGTCAACTCCCCTCCTTTCTTCAAAGCAAAGGGAAACACTACACATGGTTGCCAGCGCTGCTACAACAGCAGCCATATCTCATACAAAATTAAAACCAGACGCTTCATATAGAGGATACGTTCGATAATGTATAGGGATATCAAAAGCGCAAACACTAGCAATAAAAAATAAGCAGACAGACAGACAGATAGACAGACAGACAGATAGACAGACAGACAGACAAATAGACAGACAGACAGACAGGCAGGCAGGTAGGTTGGTAGATAGATAGATAGATAGATAGATAGATAAAATGAAATGTCACGTTTAATGTCTTTTATCACAAAGGTTTTAACTGATAGAGGAAAGCAACAATAATAACACACGAATTGTTTAGAATTATTACATTGTTACATAACAATTATAGACATTATTGGTGTATGCATATTGTGAGTGTGTATATTTGTGGCTGTATACCTACCTATATGCATTCATATATACGTATGCATATATATATATATATATATATATATATATATATATA
>NC_068985.1:57464377-57465163 GCF_001194135.2 Octopus bimaculoides | reverse complement strand
TATATATACTGAGATAGACAGATAGATAGGTAGATGGATAGATAGATAGATAGATAGATAGATAGATAGATAGATAGATAGATAGATAATCACATCCATGCATACATACACACGTACGCGAACACACATATACACACACGTGTATGTACATGATTCGAAAATAGAACGCTAATGTATACACACACACGCACACGCATGTACTTATAATAATACACTGACAGTAAGGGGGAGGGAATGTGAGGGTGAGACTGAGACAGAGAGACAGAGAGCGAGCGAGAGAGAGTGACAGAGAGAAAGAGAGATCGACAGTGAGGGAACGACTGAGAGGGAGAGCGACAGAGAGAGAGAAACTAAAGAGCGACAGAAAGAGAGAGAGAAATAATGATTTTTACGAAGCAACAAGCTCTAAAACACGAATATCGTGGCTGTTCTTGTTGTTGTTGCAGTACATTATTGACTAAGTAGAAATACAAGTGCGTTCCGGCCGCGACCATCCTAACAGTTATGGTAGCATTACAGATCATTTGTGCTTTCAAATGCGCTGTCATGGCTTTTTAACTATAGTCATGTATGTAGAACGGAAAACATACAGCGTGTTTATTACGCAGAGTGCAACTTCATATAATTTTACCCGGTAGTTTATCCTAATCGAAAACCAATCGTAAATAATATTCCATGCGTGTGTATACATACATAATTTGATTGATAGACTGATAGATATCAGCAGATACGTACACACATACACAGCCATATTTATATATATATACATATTTATATATATATATA
>NC_068985.1:57462477-57463888 GCF_001194135.2 Octopus bimaculoides | reverse complement strand
ATATATATATATATATATATATATATATATATATATATATACAGACATACATGAATATATATATATATATGATATATATAGATATATATACATATATGTATGTATGTATGTATGTATGTATGTATTTGTGCATATATATGCATATTTATATCTATAAACAGAGGAAGACGGAGAGAGAAAAACAGCGTCGGTTAGCGATAGATAGATAGATAGATAGATAGATAGATAGATAGATAGATAGATAGATAGATAGAGAAACTGATATACTCATACGCATATTTATGCATATAGTCGTCTGCAACATAGTCCGTATATAGACATACACTTACGCAGACATATATGTACATATGTATCTATATATGTCTATATGCACGTATGCATGCATATACTCTTTTTTACGCTGTTTTACTTGTTTCAGTCATTTCACTGCGGCTATGCTGGAGAACCGCCTTTAGTCGTGCAAATCGACCCCAGAGTTTAATCTTTGTAAGCCTAGTACTTATTCTATCTTTCTTTTTGCCGAACCGCTAGATTACGGAGACATAAACACACCAGCATTACTTGTCAAGCGATGTTGGTGGGAGGACAAACACAGACACACAAACATACACACCCATACATACAAACATACACACACACTCACACACACACACATATATATATATTCGACGGGCGTCTTCCAGTTTACGTCTACCAAATCCACTTACAAGAACAATTGCTAAATGTGCCACGCGGTGGGACTGAACCCGGGACCATGTGGTTAGTAGCCAAGCTAATTACCAGGCAGCCATTCCTGCGCCTATCTATCTATCTATATATATATATATATATGTATATGTATATATATATATATATATATATATATATATATATATACACACATACATATATGTATATATATTTATATAGATAGATAGATAGATAGATATGTGTGCAATTATGTATGTATGTAGGTATGTATGCATATATGTGTGTGTAGGACGTCTGATAGTCAGAAAATGTTCCAGTCTTACTTTTTTCATCTTTTGTCATTAGGCAGGGGCCATGCCGGGGCATAAACTTCAAGAATTTTAGTCGAAAGAACTGACTCCAGTGCATTTTCCTTTCTAAACCTTCAAGTGTCTTTGCCGAACTGCTGGGTTACGGGGCCAAAGTCATACACACACACACACACACGCACACACGCGCGCACACATACACGCGCGCCTGCAGAATCTCCCTCTCCCTCCCACAGGCACATACGCACACACATATACACACACACACACATACACACAGACTCTCACACACATATGTATATATATATATATATGGTGGTTGTCTACTCCTTAAACAGAGTTTGACCACCTCCTGCACCTACACCTTAGCCCTTTCATGGCGTCTGATATGGCTTTTTAAACCAGTGTTTTGA
>NC_068985.1:57457538-57461944 GCF_001194135.2 Octopus bimaculoides | reverse complement strand
ACACACACATACACACAGACTCTCACACACATATGTATATATATATATATATATATACGTATACGTACATACACACACATACACTGTATGTATATATATATACGATGGAATTCTTTCAGCGCTTCTGTACGAAATGCATTCACAAGTCGGACTGAGGCTTTACAGAAATTCACATACCCAAGATGCTACGCAGTGGGCCTGAACACGCGTCCTTGATGTTTAGAAGTAAAGTTCTTACCAGAAACCTCAAAAATCTATTCATTGAGATATATTGTAAATGTCACTTGCGTCCGTCTACACTTACATTTTACAGTCGCTCTTATGGGACCAGATAGATAGTTACTGTGATATGGCCTACCCTTCCACTTGTAAAACTTGCGAGCGATTTCAACAAATTCCGTCAACCTCTTTTATTATGGCATATTAACCATACGTTTGCTTAGCTGGTTGAGGTGTGGGATCGAATCTGCGACTTCCACCGAATTCCAAACTGAATTTCTTTATTACCACTCAGTCATATCAACATCAACGGATTTATGTACACACTCATTCCTACTACTAAACATACACATAAACTGATGCATGAATCTATATATACTTGCGTATGTATGTGCATGTGTATTTATATTTATTCATATATACATATGTGTATGTATATGCGTGTGTGTTTGTGTATTCATATTTATGCATATATACATATATGTGCATGTATGTGTGTGTGTAAATAAAGAAGTAGATAGGTATAGTTACACATGCAAATACATACACAATCTTACACTAGCCGATGTATATGCATGTGCGTATACGCGTGCTGCGTATATAGGTGTGTATCTATACGTAGTTTTAAAAACATGTGTGTGGGTGTTAGTGTATGTGTGTGTAAGTGTGTGTGTGTGTGGGCACATACATACTGACATACATAAATACATACATAAATACATATATATATACATATATACATATCGTTGTCATCTGTATTTTGACGTCGTCAAAGTTCTTTCTAAAATCTGATACCTGATGAACATCCACTCTTTGCATTTGATTTATTTGGCCCTAGGAACAAGACACTGGCTACGAGTAGACCTTACACTTCTCCAGTGCTTAGTCCTGAAGGCTCCTGTTTTTGAACTCTAGTCCAATTAAGCAGAGATTGATCTGTCCTGGTCCAACTTGACACCTTTTATCAGTGCATGAGCAGCGATGACACCGCCATTACTGACATATAAATTCGAAGCGGTATTCGAACTGAGAATGAGAGGAGAGCGAGAACCAATACCACAAAGTATCATATCCGACGCTCTAAAAGCTCAAAAAAGCTTCACCAGCCTAGGCTGGGAATTTATGGACCCTGAAATACTTGAATGGAAATTTGAAGCAGTGAGATTTGAACTCAGAACTCAGAGCTGCAAGGAGTTGAAACCAACGTCACAGAACATTTGTTTTTGTTTCAACGATGTCTGTATACACAGACATGCATATATTTGTGTACATCTGTATGTGTGCGTATATATATATATATATATATATATATATATATATGTGTGTGTGTGTGTGTGTGTGTGTGTGTGTGTGTGTGTGTGTGTGCGTGTGTGTGTGTGTATAGATTGTAGAGAACATATAAACATGCATATATATACATTGACATATATATTTATATATCTATATGCATATACATAAACATACATATATAAATATGTACATATATGCTTACATACACATATACACAGAGATATAGGCTGATAGACAGACAGATAAATAGATAGATAGATAGATAGATAGATAGATAGATAGATAGATAGATAGATAGATAGATAGACAGATAGATAGATAGACAGATAGATAATAGATAGATAGATTGGTTGATTGATGTGACATGTGTGCGTATGTATGTGTGTATTTACGTATGTGTATATATATATATATATATATATATATGTATATATATATATGATATGCATATGTTTGCAGCTAAATATATATATATACATGTGCGTTTACATATACACGTATAAATGTCAAAATCACATATAGATGGTATTTCACACAAAAATTGTTCATCTCTTTTCCATAATATACAGAAGATGAACAACATAACAACGACAAATAAATAAAATATATCATAATATAAAATTAAAAGTTACACAACTCACCAGTTTAGGCCTCTTTTCAAAGAAAATAACGAAAAAAACCCTCCAAGTTGTATCCAGAACGTTTTGTCATCAGTTATGTTCATCCAACGTTAAAGAAGAAAAAAAATTTGTATCGCTTTTGTATAGGTAATATTTGTGTAGCTAGGCGGTAAATATTACACTCACAGATTATTTTACAATTGACAATGTTATTATTGTTGTTGTTGATGTTGTTGCTATGTTTAATATTATATCTGCTGTTCTCAATTAATTACATTTCTTTTATTAGCCACACAGGGCTCAACACAACATAGAGATTGTGATTTTAGGCAGGAAAACTTTAGCTTGATTGTTATTATTCTTTCGAGAGAGGGCGGTGTGTTTTCCGGTTGGTGTTGTTGCTATTGTAATTTTGATTTTGTGGTGTTTTATGAATGTATCATTCACTTCTATTCTTTGTATATATTGTTGTTGACGTTGCTGTTGTTGCAGCTACCAATATCATTGCTGTTCTTAATAACGTGATGTGTTTTTATCATTTTCCTTGTCAGTATTGTAAACCAGCTTCTTTACCCATTAAACTATTATGTATTATAAAACTTTCTTTATACTTGATGAACATGAAAGCGACTTGTTCCACACACACACACACACACACACACATATATATATATATATGTATATATATACGCACAGACACGCACTCTAACAACGTAGACAGGACTCTTCTAAGAATATAAGTTTTAATGTTCAATTAACTATATATATATATATATACTGTATATACGTGTGTATGTATGTATGTATGTATGTATTTATGTGTGTAAGTATGTGCGTATGTATGTATGCCTTGTATGTTAAGGCGTACTTTTTTCTGTATGATATATGGTATCTTTATTTCGATAAATCGTAAGAATGTGTACGTTAAACCTACCACACTCAAATAATGAAATAATCCTGGTACGATTAACGTATGTGAAACACCACAAATCACTTTAATTGCGCTTGCATTTTCCCATAATCCTTACGAAATGACAAGGATTAAATAATTTTAATAAAAGGTAGAGAAACACATGTTTCGTAACATTTTCCGGCTCCGTAAACGCAGTAAAGACAGGTGTGCGTGTGTGTGTGTGTGTGCGTGTGTGTGTATGTGTGTGTATGTGTGTGTGTGTGTGTATTTTTGTTTCTATGCCAACCTGTGTCTGCGTGTGTGATAAAGATATGTATATGCGCGCGTGAATACGACTGTGTGTCTGTGTGTCTGTGAGTGTGTATGTTTTGGGGGAGTGCCTGTCTGTATGTAGAAATGTACAGCGGGATATGTATGTATGCGTGTGTGCGTGTGTGTGTTTATCTATGTATGTATAATGCAATGCAGATTTATATATTGTCAAAACATATCGCTCGAACAAGTGGTTTTATAGTGCTGTTTTAAATGTATTTATATATATATATCTATATTTTCCCTTCATTCTTCCTTGTCCCTCACACTCTCTCTCTCTCTCTCTCTCTCTCTCTCTCTTACAAAATGGGTAAGATTGTGCAAAAATAATTTAGTGAAGAATGGAACTGAAGTATATAATGTTAATATGAACAAGGCAGAAAGTTCCGTTAAAGTTAGATCTCCGACTGAACAGCGGTTAACTGACTAATGACAGCAAAAGTAACAATTAAAACACAAACAGAAACAGCAACCTCAAACAGCAGCAGCAATTACAATAATAATAAGAAGAATTGTGAATTGCAAAATCAAAGATAACGGGAAAAGTAATTAAGTAAACAAAGCAATGTAATAAATAATCAACGGAGAGTCACATATGCAATTTGCCGGTACAGGTGGAATGATCAGTTAGTGTAATTAATTTTGTGTAAGCTTAACAAAACAAACAGATATTTAACAGAAATTTTGCGGGGAGGCGATTGGTATGCGTTAACCCACCCCCGGAAAGGGGTCGATACAAGTAGCTTTATAACGTCCTTCCTATCTGATAAACCAAGAAACGCTTTACACACATATACGCACATGCGCTCACTGAGACACATGGAAATACATACGAGGAACTTGCTAAAGATGATGATGATGTTGTCAAAATAATAATAATAATAATAATAATAATAATAATAATAATAATAATAATAATAATAGATGTGATTTTCAATGTATTGGTCTGCGGGGAAGCAACTTAAGTTCTAAAAGCCATTACATTTTTCATAAACAAAACAAAAAATCATGCAGGTGTGTAGATTTATGTGTGCATGTGTTTGTATGTATTT
>NC_068985.1:57455605-57457368 GCF_001194135.2 Octopus bimaculoides | reverse complement strand
TTTTTTTTTTTTTTTTTTTTCGCTATATATTCCCACACACGGTGCACCGTTGTCGATTGTCACAGAATTGTCATCATCCTGCAAGCGAGTGTTGTTCCATTAGTTTGTTAGTCAGCTGGATGCGGTCCAGTGCACAGACAGACACAGCAGCATCACCAGCAGAAGAAGCAGTAGCAGCAGCAGCAGTACAAGTCTACAGAAGGCCAACGAATGGAGGCAGCATCAGTAGTAGCAACAACAGCAGCAGTCGTCAGTACAACAGATGCACCGACAGCAGAAAAATACGTGTTACCATTATTATTATTATTATTATTATTATTATTATTATTATTATTATCATTGTTGTTATTGTTATTATCATCATTATTGTTGTTGTTTTAGTTTTTGTTGTTGTTGTTGTTGTTGTTAAGACGATAAGCTGGCAGAATGGTTAGCACGCCGGACAAAAACGTTTAGCGGCATTTCATCCGTCATTTACGTTGTCAGTTCAAATTCCACCGGGTGTGAATTTTCCCCCTCATCCTTTTCGGAGTCGATAAAATAGGTACAATTTGAGTACCGGGGAGGATGTAATTGACCAGCCCCATACTCGAAAATTTCAACCCTTCTGCCTATACTACAAACGATTATTATTATTATTATTATTATTATTATTATTATTATTATTATTATTGTTATTATTATTATTATTATTATTATTATTATTATTATTATTATTATTATTATTATTATTGTGGTTGTTGTTGTTGTTGTTGTTATTATCATTATTATTGCTGTTATTATTATTAATGCATTTTTATTTATGGACTTGTCCTTTCTTTTTTATGGAGGTCTGGATTGCTCTGGTTTCGCGTTGGGGTTAAACTGGAAAAGATTCATAACAAAAGATTCTTAACAGGAGCAGATTCATAACAGGAAAAGATACATAACAAAGTTTTTTTCCAGTCGTGACCCTCCCGTCATTTTCTCTGATGTTTTATATCTTGGAGTACATCAACTTTATTTTCTTTATTATTTCTGCTGATTTCATAACAAGGTGCGATGTGGGCAAGATTTGGCTGTTGTTTCTAGCAATTCTGCACCTTAGAAAGCTCTACGCGTCTGTGATGCAGATGATAATGATGGTGATGATCTTAATGGCATTGCTGTTGTAGTCGATAGTAGTGTCTATAAGTACCTTGTTTGACCATGATGTAGTAGTATTGGTAGTAGTAGTAGTAGTAGTAGTAGTAGTAGTAGTAGTAGTAGTAGTAGTGGTAGTAGTAGTGGTAGTAGTAGTAGTAGTAGTAGTAATTGGAGAAGGGCGACTTGGTGATGGTTGTAGTGGTGTTTGTGTTGCAGTCTGTGGTGTGGGTGTGTTGTGACGGTAACGGTAAAAGTGGTTGCGATACCAGTGGTAGTGGTAGTGGGACGGGTAGTAGTGTTGGTATCGGCGGTGTTTGTGTTATTGGTGGTGTTGGTGGTTGTGAGGATGTTGACGGTGGGGAACGATAGTGGTGATGGCGCTGGCGTCGGTGAGGTCCGTAGGGGGTGGGGTGGAGGCGGTGCTACAGCTGAAGATGTTTGCAATGTTGCTGTTATTAATAGTGTTCATGGCGGTGATGGTGATGCTGATGGTGGTGATGGTGATGGTGACGATTATGATGGTGACGACGACGTCGACAATTGTGCTGACGGGATGGAAGTGGTGGTGGTGATGGTGGTGGCACTGGTACTGGTGCTGGTGGTAATGGTGGTGGTGGTGGTGGTGGTGGTGGTGTGGT
>NC_068985.1:57454100-57454629 GCF_001194135.2 Octopus bimaculoides | reverse complement strand
GGTGGTGGTGGTGGTGGTGGTGGTGGTGGTGGTGGTACTGCTGCTGCTGCTGCTCCTGGTTGTGGTGCTGGTGCTGGTGATCACATAGCTATTGATTATGGTGATGATGATGACAGCTATGATCGAGATGCCATCAGAAATTGCAGCATCAAAAGCAAAAAGACAACAAAAAAGAAAGCAGGTAGGTAACAACAATAACAACAACAACAACAACAACAGCAACAACAGCAACAAGTAGTGTACAATGAAGAGAAAAAATAGCACTGACGACAGCAGCAGAAGTTGAGGCTGGGATTGGTGGTGACAAAAACAGAAACTGATGAGGTGTGACGGATCAGCTGACAAGGAACGAGAGATAGAGAGGGATAGAAGGCGAAAGGGAGAGAGAGAGAGAGAGAGAGAGAGAGAGGGGTGGATAGAAGGTGAAAGAGAGAGCGAGAGAGAGAGAGAGAGAGGGAAAGTGAGAGGTGGAGAGAGAGTGTCAGTATGGTGCGTCGCACTTGCGTGTGTATATATATATATATATATA
>NC_068985.1:57449867-57453732 GCF_001194135.2 Octopus bimaculoides | reverse complement strand
TATACATATATGCATATATATGATATATATATATATATATATATATATATATATACATACATTCATACGCATATAAGTATATAAATATATATATTCTTTTATTTTAATTTGTTTCAGTCATTTGACTGCGGCCTTGCTGGAGTACCACCTTTATGTGTGTGTGTGTGTGTATGTGTGTGTGTGTTTGTGTGTGTGTATAAACACCAAAGAGTGTGCGCGCGCGAGCGCTCACTCGTATCTATGTATGTATATTTATATGTCATTATTCAGTTTATTTCAAGATTTCTTGCCAATTGAGAAAGATCCGGTTTCTAACCTAGATCCAAGGCTCCTTCATTGGAATTTCAACATCAACAACAGGGTAGTTTTGTTTGTATATATGTAGATTTGCATGTTTTATGTATGAATTCTCTGTGTATGTATGCAAACGCATGGTCACATACACGTATATATAGCTAAGCTTGTAAATACAGACAGAAAGCAATTGAAAAATCTGTGCGTCGCGTTGGTGCATGTGTTTGTGTTTGTGGTTGTCTTTATGTGTACGTGTGTGTTTGTGTGCATGAGTGTACGTGTGTGTGTGTGTGTGTGTGTGTGTTTGTATGCGCGCGTGTTTGTATGTATGGTATATACGCAATACACACACGCACGGGCGCGCGCAGACGGAAAAGAAAGAGTGAGAAAGTGAGATAGAAAGATCTGACAGTAGAGACACGCACAGACGCGATTGAAAGCGAGACCAGCATAGAAGAGAAAATTGTATGAAGCGAAAGAGTGGGAGATATAATGATGTGAGGGGTGGAGGCGTTACAGTTTGAATAAGGATTAGCAGAGGGGAGAGGAATAGAGATGGGGTGGGGTAGACAGGAATATAGATAAAAATAGATGTGTGTGTGAGAGGGAGGACGATATTTGTGGGATTGAGAGAAAGATCGGTGAACTGATGACGTCTGTGACAGAGTAAGCAGGAGAGGAAGATGCTGTGATTGTGCTTTGGGGAGGTTTTGTAATAAAGCGAAAGGTTTTAACACAGAGTTGTGAGAAGATATAGAGAGAAAGCGAAAGAGAGAGAGAGAGAGAGAGAGAGAGAGAAGGGGGGGGGTAGAAAAAGTATAAATGTGAGGAAGATACATATTGCGAAATAGGGCAACATACAATGAGTGGAAATATACACCACACACACACACACACACCTAAATGTATATTTATATATCTAGAGAGAGAAGGAGAAAGAGACGGAGCCTGAATAATGACAAATAAAAGAAGCAAGATTAAGCTGCATTGGAAACAAATGGAACTTACACGTGGATAAAGAGAACAGAATACAATTATAGTGGGATAACAGATAAACAGACGAATGTACAGGTAAATAAAAAGGTAAACAAAGTGAAGGAGAGAGAGGGAGAGACAGACAGACAGACAGACAGATAGATAGACAGATAGATAGATAGATAGATAGATAGATAGATAGATAGATAGATAGATAGATAGATAGATAGATAGATAGATTAAAAGCTCAAAGAAATGCTATTCAGTGTAGATAGGTTGACGGATACATATTTATATGTGTGTATGTGTGTGTGTGCGGGTGTGTGTGTGTGTGTGTGTGTGTATGTGTGTGTGTGTGTGTGTGTGCACGAATTAAGTTCTTGTAACTAAGTGTACGAAATTTTAAGTTGCATGATATATATATATATACGCACACACATATATATTATCTGTTATCTTTTACTTGTTTCAGTTATCAGACTGTGGCCATGCCAGGTTACCGCCTTGAAAAATTTTAGACGAACGAATGGACCCGTTACACTTTTTTTAAAGTCTGGTGGTCATTGCAGCGTTCTCTGTTACGGAACTGATATCTTACCGAACATAAGCCACGCCAACACCGGTTCTTAAGCGACGGCTGGTGACACAGATACAATCACACACACACACACACACACACACACATATATATTTTATGTATATATATATATATATATAATGTTTATATGGAATGGATACCAAAGTTGTATTGAGGGACATGCATGTATGAAGAGAAAGTGATTTGTGTGGCAGGTCATGCGTGAAAAAGTTCAGTGAGAACATGATTTGATTGATAGACATATATATAAAGAGAGAGAGAGAGAGAGACATTGTGAGACAGAGAGAGAGAGAGAGAGAGAGAGAGAGATAGATAGAGACAGAGAGACATTGTGAGACAGAGAGAGAAATGTTTTGAGTGAGAGAAATATACAGTGACATATAACAAATATCTGTAGCTGCTGGATTTATTGGGTATATAAACGGGTCGGTACTGGTCAATTTGATTCACCACTTTGTATCATAGATAATTTTTCTCTCTCTCAAATTCCAAATACGTTTACTAAGGTTCATAGAATTACATTTTCTTCTAAAGTTAAATGAAGAATTGTTATGTAATCTAGATTTGTAAATTGTAGAAGAGCGTATGTGATAATGGGTATGACCCCCTGCAATTACGTTACATTGATATACTATATTCTTCCTTAGACACTGATTCCGTAAAAGACAGATGATTTTGTTTTTCAAATATACAGCACTCACGGCTCAAGGATTTAGTACTAACTCTCCTCTCAGAATGAGGTGTTAAAACAGGATCATTGACAACAATATAATCTATATTATTATTTTCAGAGTTAGAATTACCTTTACCAAAAGTATCAAAAACTAGTTTTCAGGAAAATTATCGTTATAGTTTATCTCACAATTAACCCTATCGTTTCCACTCGTGTTTACTAATTTTGAGTTGCGATAGTGTCTAATTTTACGTTTATCTGGTGCTATAATTTCAAACAGATTTCTGAGCGATTAAATATTTTCTCGTACTCAGTTCAAGGTAGGGAATATTTATCCAGTGCTGCAAAGATTTTCCATGGAATATTAGTAGTTGTGTAAGATGCACATGGTGCATTATACCAAACAATATTCTTTGAATTAACCTTTCTGTTAATTACATAGACATTTCTCGTAATATCAACACTATCACCATGTTTATAAGACTTAATTCCAAAAGTAGCTGATCTTCTGCCATAATTCGTATACTTAAAGTTATTCATATCTATAAATTTATTATTATTATTATTATTATTATTATTATTATTATTATTATTATTATTATTATTATTATTATCATTATTATTCAGTAGTTTTATTTTTATAACGTGCTTTCACTTCACTACCGAGCGCAGCTCTTTGTGCCTTGGGTATGTGCTGTGGTTTGCTGTGATGCTCTTATGGTTACTGTATTGAAAGTGTTTTGTATAGGATGTGTGCAGTGCCCAGTAGTGCAATTTTCTGTATGTTATATATATTTGTAAGTCCTGGTGTTTTTGTTATGTATTTGTCTGAATATTTTTTTTTTATACCTAAGGCACCTACTATGATAGTAATTGTTTCTGTTTGTAGATTCCACATTCGAGTTACTTCTATTTTCAGGTCTTTGTATTTTGAAAGTTTTTCCATTTCTTTCAGGGAAACATAGTCATTTGCTGGTATTGATACATCAATTAGAAAGCATTTTTGTTCCTCATGATCTTTGACAACTATATCTGGTCTATTTACCTTAATTTCTCTATCTGTGAATTGGCATATCCCAGAGTATTGTTGCTTTCTCGTTTTCTGTGACCTTTTCTGGCGTGTGTTTATACCAACTTTTTTCTGTTGTTATTCCATAGTGTTGGCATAGCTTCCAGTGTATATAGGTCCCAGCTCTGTCGTGTCTGTGAATATATTCCTTCTTAGCCAGGACTGGGCAGCCAGAGATAATATGATTTATTGCTTCTTGTCCATCTCCACATATTCTACAGTTACTTGTTATGTTTCTTTTCATTGTATGTTTTTG
>NC_068985.1:57448391-57449678 GCF_001194135.2 Octopus bimaculoides | reverse complement strand
AATTAAAAATCCTTCAGTCTCTGCTTTGAGTCCTGAGCTTCTCAACCATTGCAGGGATTTTTCTCTGTCTATTTCTTTTGCATTTAGTTTAGCCCAGTATTTACCATGTAGGGGCTTTTCTTGCCATCGTTTTATCATGGTCCGTTGCTGTTCTAGTTTTAGTTTGGATTTCATTTGTTTTATAGCTTTTGTTGTTTCTTCTTCTTCTTCGTATTTGTTAGGTAGTATGATTTCTTGTTTCTATTTGTCAGCTTCCTTAAATACTGAAAACCGTTTTTTTTTGTTTTGCTCGTGTTTTGTGGCTATTTTTATTAGTTTTCCTTGCTTCTGAAGTAGTTATTTTTGCAGTCCTATGTTGGTTAGTTTATAATAGTTTTCTAGCTGTATAAGACCCCTGCCACCTTCTGTGCGTTGTATATATAGCGTTTCTATGTCAGATTTTGGGTGGTGCATTCTATATCCTGTCATTATTTTTCTTGTTTTCCTGTCTATTTTAGATAGTTCGTTTAATGTCCAGTTAAGGATATTGTAGCTATAACATATAACTGGGACAGCTAAAGTGTTGATACCTATTATCTTGTTTTTAGCATTGAGCTCTGTTTTTAGTATTGATCTAATTCGTTTATAGTACTCTTTCTTTATTTTTTCTTTCATTTGTGTGTGTTGCATCGTATGTAGTTCATTGACTCCTAAATATTTGTATGGTTGACTTTCGTCTAGTTCTCTTATTTGATTGGCTTTACCTAGTGTTATATTGCTAATTTTAACTAATTTTCCTCTTTTCAGGGTTGCTTTGGCACATTTTTCTAATCCGAATTTCATATCTATTTCCTTGGTAAAGCCATGTATCGTCTGTAATAGTGTTTCCAGCTATTTGTCATTTCTGGCGTATAATTTTAGGTCATCCATATATAAAAGGTGGCTGACGTTTTTTCCGTAACATTTGTATCCGCATCCAGTTCTATTTAACAATTCAGTTAAAGGTGTGAGTGCCGGGCAGAACAGGGGTGGAGAGAGCGTGTCTCCCTGGAATATTCCTCTTCTAATGGGGATGGCTTTCGTTTTCACAAGTCCCTCTTTTGTTTGGAGCTGTAGAACTGTCTGCCATTTGTTCATGGAGTGCCTTATGTATTTTATAATAATTGGTACCACCTTGTTTATAGCTAGTGTATCGAGAATCCACGTGTGGGGAACACTGTCAAAAGCCTTTTGGTAGTCCACCCAGGTCATACTGAGGCCTTTCTTCTTTCTGCAGCTGTCTTCAGTTATGGCTTTATTGATCAATAA
>NC_068985.1:57440971-57448381 GCF_001194135.2 Octopus bimaculoides | reverse complement strand
TATTGCAGTAAAGGCTTTGTAGATCGTAGGGAGACAGGTTATAGGTCTGTAGTTTTGTGGTTTCTCCGTTTCCGTGGATTTGGGAATTAAGATGGTTTTCCCTTTCGTGAGCCATTCAGGCATTGTCGCCGGCTCTGCTAGTATGTTGTTAAAGTTTTCTACCAGCTTTTTGTGCATTCCTGTCAGGTGTTTTAACCACAAGTTGGGGATCTTGTCGTGCCCAGATGCCTTCTAGTTGCTTAGTCTTTGCAGTGTCTGGGTGACCTCTTCAGTTGTTATAGGGGTCCAGAGTTGCTCTGGTGCTAAGTTCGTTGTTTTAATGGTCCTTTTCTGGGGTTGTTGCTTCACCGACCATATTTGTTTCCAGAATTTCTCTAGTTCTTCTGCTGTTGATGCTGCAGTAATGTCTATTTTATTTTTACCCAGTTCTTGGTAGAGTTTTTTGGGGTTGCATTTGAACTGTTTGTTTTGTTCAAAGAAACATTTCTCATACCGGCGGATCATTTGTGCTTTGGCGAGGATATCTTGCTTTAGCTTTTCTTTTGCCTCAGGTAAGTCTTTTTCTGTAATGTTGCATTTGTACAGTATTTTTGTTTTCTTCTTGTTACTTAGTTGTGTTGATCGTTTACTAATTTCGTTGAGAATCGATAAATCTTTTCTCGTTTTTTTTTAAATTTTGTTTTAGATATTATTTATCCACAATATTATTTATTCACAATTATTATTATTATTGTTCAGTAGTTTTATTTTTATAACGTGCTTTCACTTCACTACCGAGCGCAGCTCTGTGCGCCTTGGGTATGTGCTGTGGTTTGCTGTGGTGCTCTTATGTTTACTGTATTGAAAGTGTTTTGCGTAGAATGTGTGCAGTACCCAGTAGTGCAATTTTCTGTATGTTATATATATTTGTAAGTCCTGGTATTTTTGTTATGTATTTGTCTGAATATTTTTTTATAATACCTAAGGCACCTACTATGATAGGAATTGTTTCTGTTTTTAGATTCCACATTCGAGTTTTTTATTATTATTATTATTATTATTATTATTATTATTATTATTATTATTATTATTATTATTATTATTAAAGTTTATACCGATCATACATTTAGTATCGACTGAGTCACATCTATGCTTAATATTAGTTTCAAATTTTGGTACAAGTCCACGAATTTCGGGGCAGGTGAGAAATCGGGTGAAGAGAGCAAGTATGTTGACATTGCTGTTGTTCTTGTTGCTGTTGCTGTTGTTGCTGCTATTATCATTGTTGTTGTTGTTAAGGTGGAAAGCTAGCAGAGTCGTTAGCACACACCACGCAAAATGGCTAGCGGCATTTTTCCGTCTTTACGTTATGGGTTCAAATTCTGCTGAGGTGAACTTTGCCTCTCATCTTTTCGGGGTCGATAAAACAACTACCAGTTGAGCACTGGTGTCGATGTAAACGGCATGCCTAACAACCTAAATTTCTGGCGTTAGCCTATATTAGAAAGGACGATTTCTATCTTCATCATCATCATCATCATCATCATCATCATCATCATCATCATCATTATTATTATTATTATCATATGATTGTTCCACATTTGAAAGAGGCAAATTTCTCCTGCAACGCCTGCTAAACCTCCGTGTTGTTGGGGCATGTGCAGCATTGTGTGTTCTTTTCTGCTGTTGGGTATGTGCAAACTTTTCCCGGTACTGTAACACGTTAGATTTTTTCTTCTCCTGAGGTGTGGTGCAGTCATTTGTTGTGTTACTACTTTTATTGTGTGCTCAGTGTGTAATGCATTGGTTAATAAGGTTGCTGGTGGAAGTTTATTTCACTGAGTAATTGCTGTATAGAGCGTGCCTTGTATCTGCGGGTTGTTTTGTTCAGGTTGAATTACTGGAATGATGATGTCTTGCGTAGGATGTAGACTGTTTCTAGCAGAACTATTTTTTCTTTTTTTGTTTTTTTTTTTGGATAGTGAATAGTGTATAGTGTTGAGAATCAAGTATAGCTTCTACGTTTTTGTTCATATGTTTTTCTATCATACCCAGTGCTCCATTTATTATTTGTATTATTTTTACCTCTATGCCCCACATCTTGAATACTTCACTTTCGAAGTCTTTGCACTTGGACAATTTCTCCACTTCTATTTTGACAATATTTTGTTCAGAAGGGACTGCAGTCTCTATCAGTACGCAGGTGTTTTTTTTTTTTTTTTCACCCCCAATCCTTGATTATGTCTGGGCGATCAGTTTTTATTTCTTTGTCGGTTTGAACCGGCATATCGCAGATGACTGTGGCCCGATGATTGTTTGGCAAATGCTTATACTGCTACTGCCTATTGTCAGTTTTAATGTTGTAATGCTGGTGTATTCCCAGTAGATATAACTTCTTACTTTGTCGTGTCTGTATATATATTCAGACTTGTTAAGGACCGAGCAGCCCGAAATGATGTGGTCAACTGTCTTATTGTGCTGGTTGCACATTCTACATTTGGTGTTGGAGCATGTTTTCATTATTTTGTGTAGCGAGAATCAGTGCTGTTTTACCTTTTAGTCCAGATCATTGTTGGCTTTCACTGCAGATCACTTCCTCTCTATCAAGCCTTTCAGGGTGTTGGCCGTGGAGTGATTTTTTTCTCCATTTCTTCTTCAGTATCTTTTGCAATTCAATTTTAATGTTGTTTTTTGTCTCTTTGACCATTTCTGCTTTGTTGCATCTGAGGTCAGTGTGTCAGTGTAGTTTGTTTCTGCTTTGTAATTTGTCGCCTCTTTGTGTATAGAGAAAAGTGCTTTCATTTTCTCGTGTTGCTTTACAGCATACACTAGTCTTCGACTCTTTGTTTCTAAGTAATTTCCTTGTTCAACTGTCGTTATTTTATAGTAGTTTTCCATCTGTATCAGGCCACGGCCTCTTTCTAAGCGGGGTAGATATATTCTGTCTGCGTCTGGATTGGGGTGGTAACTTCGGTACGCTGTTAGTAGTTTTCTAGTTTTTCTATCTAGTTTTCTCAATTCACTGATCTTCCAGTTTATTATGTTAAAGCTGTAATTTATGACTGGTATGGATAGCGTGTTGATCTATATTATCTTATTTTTAGCATTAAGTTCAGTGTTTAATATTGATCTAATTCGCCTGTAATATTCTCTCCTAATTTTCTCCTTCATTTCTGTGTTTTGTATTTTAGCTGCTTCGTCCATTCCTAGATATCTGTATTGGCGGTTATGGTCTAATTCTTTAATTTCTGTGTCTATGTCGAGTGCAGTGTTTTTAATACTGATGAATTTCCGTCTTCCCAGTGAAACACTGGCACATTTGTCAATGTTATTGATCTATAATTTTGTGGGTGCACGGTACTTGGGATTTAGGTAGTTTGTCCTTCTAGCATCCAGTTTGGTGTTGATGATTCTGGCTCACTTGTCAATAAATTGAATTCTGCAGCTTAGTGGTTATGGGTAATGGTGAGGCGTTTCAACCAGAACTCGGCGACCTTGTCTATTCCTGGTTTTCCAGTTGTTGGTACTCCACAGTGTGTCCGTAATCTCTAGACCTATGATGGTGGGCCATATCTGTGCTTCTACTGTGTTCTTCCTTTCCCTCTCGCTATTAATCCAATCAGCATTTTTGTTGTGTTGTTCTGGTTTGCTCCATATTGCTTCTCAGTATGACTGAATCGCTGATGTTCTTAGCATAGTATCTATTGATATAATGTTTTTGTTTAACTTTCTGTAAAAATTGCTTGTGTTTATTTTGAATTCTCTATTTTGTTGGAAAAAGCGTTCCCGTTTCTCATATTGTTTAGTGAAGCAAGTTTTGCTGCTTTTTATCTTTATGTAATGCAACACAGACCTTAAATGGATAGGGTTTTCTAAGGATGTGGTCAGTACTTGTCAGTACAATCTTTTTTTTCCTTCATGATCTCTGACAACTATATCCGGCCTATTGTCCTTAACTTCTCTATCGGTGTGTATTGGCATATCCCAGAGTATGGTTGCTTTCTCATCTCCTGTGACATTTTCTGGCACGTATCTATACCAGCTTTTTCTGTTGTTATTCCATGGTGTTGGCATAGCTTCCAGTGTATGCAGGTCTCAACTCTGTCGTGTCTGTGAATATATTCATTCTTTGTCAGAGAAAATATGATTTATTGTTTCTATTCCATTTCCACATATTCTGAAGATACTTGCATTTTATCTATTACATGTTTTTGGTAATTTCTGGTGGGGAGGCTTTGATCTCGTGTTGCAATTAAAAATCCTTCAGTCTCTGCTTTGAGTCCTGAGTTTTTCAGCCTTTCTTGTCTATTTCTAATGTAAACCAGTATTTGCCATCAAGAGGCTTTTCTTGCTATCTTTTTATCATGAACCGTTTATGTTCCAGTTTAGTTTGAATTTCAGTTGTTTTACAGCTTTTTTTTTCTTCTTTTTCTTCATAGTTGTTAGCTTCCTTAACAGCTTTTTTTTTTCTTCTCTTTCTTCATAGTTGTTAGCTTCCTTAACAGCTTTTTTCGTCATTATTTGTATTAGTTTTCCTTGCTTCTGGAGTAGGTATTTCTCTAGTCCTATGGTGGTTATTTTGTAATAGTTTTCTAGATGCATAAGACCTTTACCACCTTCGATACGTTGTATATATATAACCTTTCTATGTCAGAGCTTGGATGGTGCATCGAAAATCCTGCGATTACTTTCCTTGTTTTCCTGTCTATTCTGATTAGTTCATTTAGAGTCCAGTTAAGAATATTGTAGTTGAACTTATAACTGGGACGACTAGAGTGTTGATATCTTTTGTCTTGTTTTTCGCATTGAACTCTGTTTTTCAGTATGAATCTAACTCGTATATAGTATTTCTTTTATCTTCTCTTTCATTTGTGTGTATTGTACCGTATCTAGTTCATTGATTCCTAAGTATTTGTTTGTCAGCCTTTGATTTAATTCTCGTTTTTGATCTGCTTTATCTCGTGTGAAGTTGCTACTCTTTACTAGTTTCCCCCCTAATCAAGGTTGCTTTGACACCTTTTTCTAAGTCAAATTTCATGTTTACTTCTTTGGTAAATCTCTGAACCGCTTGTAGTAATGTTTCCAGTTGGTTCTCATTTGTAGCGTGCAATTTTAGGTCATCCATATATAAGAGATAGCTGATTGTTTTTCCGTAACAGTTGTACCCACATCCAGTACTGCTTAGCATGTCAGATAAACGTGTCAAGTCAAGCAGAAACGGAGTGGAGAGAGCTTGTCTCCTTGGAATATTCTTCTTCTAATGAGGACGGTTTTGATTTTTATGAGTCCCTCTTTTGTCTGGAGCTGTAGCACTGTCTGCCATTTATTCATGGAATGTTTTATACATTTTAGAATTATTGGTGCTACTTTATTCATGGCTAGTGTTTCTAGGATCCATGTGTGGGGAATACTATCAAAAGCCTTCCGGTAATCCATCCATGTCATACTTAGACCCTACTTCGTTCTGCGACTGACTTCCGTTATAGCTTTATTGATCATTAGCTCATCTTTACATCCGTTTGAACCCTTGCAGCATCCCATCAGCTCTTCTGGAAACAAGTTGCTTTCTACCAGATTTTGATCATTCTATGCGATATTATTGCGGTAAGGGCTTGTTATCATTATCATTATTATTATTATTATTATTATTATTATTATTATTATTATTATTATTATTATTATTATATTCATGATCATCATCATCATCATCATCATCATCATCATCATCATCATCATCATCATCATTATCATCATCATCATCAGTGATAGTAATAACAGCTGCTTATTTATTTCCCTAAGTGGGGTGGCTTATTCTACCCAGAGTTTATTCAGTTTTCCTTGGAGGAAGTGCCTCTTTATTATTGATATTGATTTCAGAAATAATCTACTCAAGAGGAACTTAGCAAAAGAGAAGTTACGGCTATATTAAGGACTCGCGTTGGATAACATATATTGAATAAACTACTTATTCAGACTGGAAATGTTTTAACATAATTTTGGTAAGTCACATAACTCTACTGATGTGCATAACATCAACCAGTCACATTATACTAGTGAGCCATACAATATTGGTAATTCACACATCTTTGTTGTGCCACGTAATATTTGTGAGCTGCAAGTATTCGTGAATCACTGATCTTTGGGGATTCAAACAAATTTGGTGACTCACAGAACATAGATTATTAAACAACTTTGGCGAGTCACGTAACACTGAAGCATTGTATAAAGCTGGTGAGTCATATAATATTGATGAGTCGTATGATAGTGAGAGTCGAATAAAATTGATGAGTCGTACATTATTCATAAGACTCATAATACTAATGAGTCACAGAACTTTTGTGACTCACATAGCATTGGTAGGTAAAAAAATATCGATGCGTTGTAAAATATTGGTGACTCATAATATTGGTGAATGATATTTTCTGCCATTCAGTTTCCAGGATATTGTCCGATGTCATGAACTCGGTTGAGAAATTAATCACTCAGTCATATCCGTCTAGTAATTCTACCACTATCGCTATAGAAATCGATTTATTGGCATAAAACATGGAAGAGAAATACATCAGATGATTCAATCCAAGAAATTCTCCTTTCAATTTAATGAAACTATTTATAACAGGACGACGTCCGTCATGCGGTTTCAGTGTGATTCTGGAACGAAATAGTCAAGCAAAAATGAGCGAATTGATTTGATAAATTCAATAATGCCGAAGATGTTTGGTGTAATGTTTAGGGGGTTGCACTCACAAGGTCGTAGTTCTGACTCTTTGATCGGGCAGTGTGTCGTTTTCTTGAGCAAACCACTTCATTTCATTTTGCACAAGTCCGCTATATGACTGCGACAGACTGGCATCATGTTTAGTGGGAATAATGTGGTCGATTGAATGGTCTTGGAAACCGTTAATCGGCGTTATGAGTCCTGGGACTCGACATAGGAAGGTGCAGGAGTTATTGATGATGATGAGGATGATGATGAGGGCCATTTTCTAAGAGAGCATGATTTATCTTCAAGATTACATAACTGTACATTGTATGTTTAATTCATTCCACATTGTGGACATTTATCAGGTACGACCTACCTAATAAATATCCTAAGTGGAGAGGTGAAATGCTCAAAATATTTCGTTGAATACATATTTTTTAGGATAGTTACATTGACAAAATCCAGCAAGCGACAATACTTCACTATCATAGTTTAAACTGGAACCTATTATCAAGAAAACTGAAGTAAGTATCAGGTTACTAATTGCATACAGTCGTTATTATCCAGCATGCAGAAACGTTCAAATTCGATGGTGATTCGCAATCAAGAATGTTGTATGTTATAGTGAATATATATGTACACACACATACATACACACATACATACACACACATACATACACACATATGCATATGTGTGTATATATATATATATATATATATATATAT
>NC_068985.1:57437293-57440641 GCF_001194135.2 Octopus bimaculoides | reverse complement strand
AGAGAGAGAGAGAGAGAGAGAGAGAGAGAGAGAGAGAGAGAAAGAGGCGTATATATGTGTGTGCGTGAGCTTATGTATGTGCATATATATTTATAAAATTCAGTATGAATTATTTCCTCGCTAAAAATGGGCTCCTCACAATTCTAGGCTCCTTACACTAGAGTGGTATTCATCTGTCCTATATGCAGTAGATTGGACGGGTTACATCTGAATAGATGAAGTGCTTAGGACAGCAACAGCTCGGATAATAAATTTCACATCGGTTGATAAATAAACACAATTTGTTAAAATAGCAGTTCTGTAATGTATCAGATTGTCACACTTGAAATGTCGTATTTGAAAAGTAACAATAAAATATTTCAGAAGTATTAGAGATCTGATTTATTTAATCAATGTATAATCCATGTTCTTTTCTCACCTCTACTCAACGTTTCTCTAAGTCATATATTCCATCTTTAAAAAAAAATTCATCTTTGGCTGTGATAAACTGTCCGAATGCTTCAATTACCTCTTCTCTATTTAAGAATGTTTTATTGTGTATGAAAAGCTTAAAAGGCTTAAATAAGTGATAATCAGTAGGAGAAGTATCAGAGGAATAGTGAGGATGTTGCAAAATCTCATAATTCAGCCTTTGCAACGTTTGGACCGTAGCTTGAGTAGTGTGAGGACGTGCATTGTCATGGGGCAAAATTGAGCTATCTCTATTGACTTGTCTGGGTTGCTTCTTCTTCAAATTCTCATGCATACCGTCAATTTCCTGACAATACGATGTTGTTGTCACCGTTTTTCTTTGTTGCAAAAATGAATAATAAATAACCGCCTTTGCAGATCACTATACAGTGACCACTAACATTTTAAGGTGCAATGGTGGTTTTGGGTAGTGTTTAGGTGACTCTCCTGCACCTAATCACTGTCCTGTTCACCTGTTGTTGCCAAACAGTATCCATTTTTCATTACATATAATTCGATGCAAAAATGGTCTTTTTTCAGTTGAGAAAGCAATAAGGAGCACACTTCGAGGCGCCTGTTCTTTTGCATCTAATTCAGTTGATGTGGACAAACCTATCCATTTTCTTGACTTTCGTTGCCTGCGATTAAACGTCTGTTACGAAACGTTTTGCATGCCTGGCATGCAATTTACCGATAGATTTTTTTTTTTTTTTTTTTGCCATGTGGGTGGTTCTGCATTTGGGAATCAGATTTTGTCTCTGCCGGAGCTAACCAGTGTGGTATGCTGTTGTTCCCAATGAGACATTGTGGTACAGATTGAAAATATATGGTCGGTAGAATGTTAGCTTCTTGTACCAATATCCAACAATCAAGTCACTTTCAGGTGCTTTACCATTCTGGAGTTCCTGGATCACAGTTACAAGAGTTTCACCATGAATGTTTTATGTCTTGGATGTAACGCAGGGGTAATAACCTTTTGGAATTTCTTCCAGCCACAGAGAACCTTGGTTATGTTCCTTTTCTTAACTCCAAATTTCACTCCAGAAGGAGTTTATGTCTTCACGCGAAGGAGTTTATGTCTTCTCGCGAAGGAGCTTCCGTGATGTTTACTGCTCCTCCTCTCATGTCTCTGTATGCTGCTGCCTGTCGATTATTCTCTTCTGATGTCTGAGTTTTTCACTGACAGATTTTAGCTGCTACTTGAAAGTAATCAGTTTGTAAGTGAGTGTCCTCTTTCTGCTGTCTCCAAACATCATTTCTATCTCCTTTACTTCCTGTTGGTAGGACGTATAGTGATTTCTTTGTTACATGACTGATAGTCTTCCGTAAACCAGTTATCGTTTTCTCTGTCTTCAAAACCCATGATGGTACTTTCTTTGTTATTTCGATTTTGTTTACTTTTTGAATATCATTCATGTACTGGTTTATAGTAGTAGCCAGAGCATATAGACCTACTTTAATCTGCTAGCATGTGGTTTTTTTATTTACTTTGGTAGAGAATACCCACACCTCGAGAGAGTGCTTCAAACTCGAAGTTATTTTTCTCGGAAAATTTCAGTAAGGGACCATTTCACCGGCATATAATCCTGACTACGACTACTACTACTACTACTACTACTATAATAATCAATGCGGTTGTGCTTGCTATAGTCGTAGTGGGGGGATAGTGGTCAGTTACTTGAGCCAGTAATGTAGTTTGGCTGGAAGGCACTATGGAATGTATTGGAATGTCGCTAGCTTCGAAACCATGTGGTATTCTTATATTATTCACGTTTTCGTTTTTGTTTATAGAGTTGGGACGAAGGTTAATTTTCGATTTTATTATAAAGTTACAGTTACTAACCTTCTTCCTATGTTCTACAAGTGTTGCTCGCAGCAAAACGATTTAATTCTGGATACAGATCGTCCCATTATGGTTTCAATCGATCCATATAGTCAACAGCGGGGTTTTGTTTCGCTTTTTTTGTAGCAATAAAATAGATCAGTATTCAGTTCATAACTCCGAGAGGAATGAGTTTTGTGGTTACGGTTCTTCTATAACTACAGCCAGAAAGAATTTACTTATCTGCTGAGCTGTTGCTTTCGTTCTGTTCCCCGATTGTGTTGTTGATGTTGCGTCCAGCCATGTAGTTTGTAGTAACTCTCTGCACGCTAAATTCAAATTTCAGTCGAAAATCACTACTATCGTGAATAAAACGTTCCTTAATCCATCTGAAGACTAACCAGTTATTTAAGAAGGTTGATAGTTGTGGCTGCAAAGTTAGAGATAGTACTATGGTATTTTCGATAAATAGTCTCCCACATCAAATACGCCACTTGTAGTTTGAGCATGTAAGATGTATATATGCATGTATGTATGTATGTATGTATGTATGTATGTATGTGGACCTTTTCAATCTCAAGCACAGATTTTTTAATTATTTTCTTTTAACTAAACACTTTGAAACTCCGGATACTAGTTGAATGTGTTGCGTAGAACACGGTTTACTCTTAACGTTTTTGCCAAAATTTTCTATTTTAGAAGTTAGTCCGAGTTAAAGTTGTCGTATTTGGGTAATTTTAACCAATCAATGACGTGTATTCAGCTGAAGAAAGTTACTGCTGCTGTTTGCGAAAAACAACTTCCGGATCCATTGACGAAACGATGAATCTTCGACAACAGAAAAATATAAACTAGAAATCTCCCCTAACAAAACCTTCTTTAATAACCAGAGATGTTTTATAGCAACATGTATGAGAATGTGTCCATCTATCTATCTATCTATCTCGAGCATTAAGCTAATACAACTTTTGTTGTTTACACACCCGTCTTCGTCTTTTTTTTTTTTGTAAATCCCAACTATATATACATGGCTACCGGGTAAGTGTCACATATTTTTACAGATATATATATATATA
>NC_068985.1:57435229-57436954 GCF_001194135.2 Octopus bimaculoides | reverse complement strand
GTGACACTTACCCGGTAGCCATGTAAAAACTCCGAGTTTCAGATGCCAGGGTGGGAACCCACGCCAACATCTCTTCAGTTATCTGCCCATTGAAAATTCCTGTGAAAAATGACCGTTAAACAAAGGGAAATTACTGTGTGGTTGACCGTCATTAAGACAAAAGAGCTAATAGAGCGCTAAGTAAGGGGAGGGGGTAAAAGTAAGGGAGTAGAGAAGTCTATAGTGTTCGCGTAAGCGCACCAATCCGTACATTCGCCTATATTATATACTAAACCATCAGGCAGAAGTCACAGAGTTACAGTGGCCAAATTGGAGTTTGATAAGTGCCAATACACCAAACTCAATTTTTGACTTACTCTCTAACTTCTGCCGATGATATATCTACATACATAGATATGTAAAAAAATTTCATCACGCAATCAAACCAATGAAATAGCCTCTACCTGGTCGCTCGACACATTAAAAATAGCAGCCAAAGCATCCCCTCTACGTAAATCACACGCCCATAGTACGTAAAATCCTAGATTATCCCTAAAAAGACGGTTTGCTGATGGCTGGAATGTCTTTGATGATTGGTTTGCTGTATCAGGGTTGATTTGAAGCTAAATAACAACAAAATTATTACTGAGACAGACCAACGACGGAGCCTGTATGTGGTTGCATGACCTGCTAGAAAAAGTAGCCAAACTTTTCTATATATAGAATAGAAAAACTTCTATCCTGTGATATACACGTAGAGTCCATTATGTTTGGGAAGAAAGACGAAATGGTCACAGTTGGGATATCTTTGATCATATCGGTTCAATCAGATCCAACTTGGGACTAAACAACAGGTGACAAAGGGAACGAGATGAGGCAACGAGAGAGCCTTTACCTGGTCGTTCGAATTGCTAGAAAGAGCAACCAAATCTTCCTGACAAAAGGAAAAATGAAATTTCCGTCTTCAAGAAAAAAGAAAACAAAGCAAGTTTATATTATTTTATAACGTTCGCTTAGGAATTCATTAATTCTAGAAAAGAATAAGACAAAATGGTCATAGCTGGAACGCCTTTTCTCACAAATCCATTACAGTCAGAGCTATCCTGTGGTTAAAACAATTTTCTTCACTGAATGATGAAGCAGTTAAAGTTAAAGAAAAGTTGAAAGAGTAAAAGATAGGAAGTAACCATATTTCAAATATTGGGATTCCCATGACCAGCGTAATTTATTCAGATTTTCGTATGAAATAAATAGAAAAGGGTATGGGAACTCGGTACATATTATGGCTAATATCCAGTGTTGTACGACAAAAGATACCCATAGAACAAACACTAGGCTTACAAAGAATAAGTCCTGGGGTCCAATTGTTCGACTAAAGGTGGTGCTCCAACATGACCGCAGTTAGATGACTGAAACAGGTAAAGTAATATATATATAGAGAGAGAGTTATTAATATTTCTAAGTCTCTCTAAAGGAGACTACGGCAGCGGTACTGGAAATTAATAGTTATCGCCAAGCCAACATGGCAGTCCCAAAATTAGGACGAAAGCTGCCGTGAATTAGCTCCAAGAAGCCATCGCCTCTAGCTAGCTATGTGACACACGAAACCTGTGTCCTTTATAACCTTCGAACAGGGGAGGTCAGCAGTGTCCCCCTGCTGGTTTGGCATCTGCAGACTAGTTTCAGGGTGTTGCCCCTTGTCAATGCAGAGCAGCCAAGCCCTAGCCAGGCGGCGCTGCTGACTAT
>NC_068985.1:57434044-57435122 GCF_001194135.2 Octopus bimaculoides | reverse complement strand
CCTTCGAGCAGATAGTCAGCAGCGCCGCCTGGCTAGGGCTTGGCTGCTCTGCATTGACAAGGGGCAACACCCTGAAACTAGTCTGCAGATGCCAAACCAGCAGGGGGACACTGCTGACCTCCCCTGTTCGAAGGTTATAAAGGACACAGGTTTCGTGTGTCACATAGCTAGCTAGAGGCGATGGCTTCTTGGAGCTAATTCACGGCAGCTTTCGTCCTAATTTTGGGACTGCCATGTTGGCTTGGCGATATATATATATATATATATATATATTGATGAACCCACACATAATATGTGTGTGTCTGCACCCATACTCAAATTTCTAGCTATACATACTGATGCAGCAGGGACTGATCGTATCATTATCACCAACTCCACATCCCCTGCCACCTTCAACAGAACAACCACCGTCATGATCTCCCCACCTTTATTCAGCCCCACTAGAATTACCCCTGCCCCAACCTCTACTATCACTGTGTGTTATATTTACTTCCTCTCTGTTTCCTATTCTGATCAATAAATTTAAAATAGCAAAACGAAATGCAATAAATATTAATGACAAAAATAACGGAGTGCAGAAGATGGAGGTGGGAAAGAAAGCGAGAATGCGAGTAAAAAATATAGACTGAGAGAGGGAAAGAAGAGAGTCAACTGAAAAAAGTGTTTAAGGAAGTGGGGAGAATATAGTGCAAGAGAAAGTGAGAGGGGGATAAGTTTTAGTGGAAGGCATGTCATAAAAAAAAAAGAGGAATGAAATGTGAGAAAGTGAAATGAGTGAGTGGGTGAGTGAGTGAGCGAGGGTCAAAGTGAAAGAGAGAGACAGAGAGACAGAAGAGAATAAAGAGAAGTGGAAGGTGTTAAAGAGAGCGGAAATGTGAGAGAGAATGAGAAAGGGAGAAGGAGAGATGCAGGCAGACGTAGGAGAGCTTGGCTAAGTGGGAAGTGTTAAAGAATGAATTACAATAAAACGAGAAAGGGGTAAAAGGAGGAGGTGAAAGTTAGGAGATTGAAGAAAGTGGGAATACAATACGAAGAAGAATGATAGAGGGAAAATGGCAGCAAAACAAAAAAAAAAAAA
>NC_068985.1:57430241-57434034 GCF_001194135.2 Octopus bimaculoides | reverse complement strand
AAAAAAAAAAAAAAAAACAGAAAGTGTTGAAAATAAATGAATTGGGATATTTTTAGATATGTGAGTATTGAGTGTGAATGTGAGTGCAGGTTGTAGAAGGAGAGGCGTGAGTGAAGTTGTGATGATATTCAGAGTGCGAGAGTGAGAGAGAGCAAAAATCGGTAGAAGAAAACTGGCGCCTAACGGGAAAAAATAAATATAACTAAAAGAATGAGCAAGAGGAGCTGAAGCAGTAGGGGGGGAGTAAATATGTAGTGTGGGGTAAGAGTCAGCAAGAAATTACTGCTGGAGATGAAGAATGTGTCTGAGAATGTGGGGAGGTATTTGAAGAAGACATTGTAAGAATAAAAATAAACAGGCAGACAGGAGATAGAGAGATAGATAGAGAGAGAGAGAGAGAAGGAGAGAGAGAGCAAGTGAGTGAGTGAGTGAGTGAGAGAGTGAGTGAGTAGGTGAGACACAAGGATAATTGGATGGAAACGTTCGCTAGCGAACGAATGAGGAGTTACTTATGAGAAAGTGTGAGTGAAAGAGAAAGAGAAAGAAATAGACAGAGATGTATAAAGAGCAAGGCTTATGAAAGTGGTGAGGAAATAAGTATGCAAGAGGGTGCATATAAAAAATAGAAGACACGAGAGAGTATGTAAAATATAGGAGAGAGAAAGAGAGAGAGAGAGAGGGGGGAGGGAGAGAGAGAGAGAGAGTGACAAGGAGACAGTGAGAGAGTGACAAGGAGACAGTGAGAGAGTGACAAGGAGACGGTGAGAGAGTGACAAGGAGACAGAGAGAGAGAGAGAGTGGGAGAAAGAGTAAGAGAGAGAGAGAAAAGCGAATGAAAAAGATGGTAATATTTTGAATATGTCAGCCACCGTCCCCACCTAGTCTATTGAAAAGCGACGGAGAGTTAGTACCAAGCAGGATTAAAAATATAACCTGTCAAAGGGCGGAAGGGCCACTCAGAGGGAAGCCAACGGCCAACCATATCTGCAGAGCAGACTGGCGCCACCAGGGTTATCTTTTGATTAAAACGCCGCATGATCATGCAGCCAAACTTCAATATCATACTGGGTCGGCTTGGGCCTAGAATAAAAATAATAAAAAAACCACCAATATCAGCAACAATACCTCAGATATTTTTCTCAAGACGAATTAATTATTATGCGAAACAACCAAAGTAAAAGTTAAAAGCATAACAAATTTCGTTTATAGTTGGAACTTGGCATTTACGAACTATTTATCAATCTGAAAAACGACAACAGCTAACTTAGGAGATGGAGAGATACTGTTGGAACATTTTATAGAAATGGTTGACGCAAAATAGAGAAACGGTAAAGAATTTATGACAAATACAGGCCATAAAATATGGTTAGGTTGGCAAGAAAGCAAACATGAAAGATGTAGAGGTTACATGGTGCATAAAAATAACTTTGAAGTCTGTAACATGTTGCACAACGATTTCCAGTAAAATACACACTATAAGATTGGCAGTTAAGCCATACAACAGCTTAATCAACCGATGTTAAGTTCTAACTAACGAATACAATGACGTAAAAGTGAAGAACTATCAAGACCTTGAAAAAATAATTGGCAAAAATCAATAAGCAAATAAATAAATAAATAAATGAAGATTTATTTATAATTCAAGGTCACTAGAATGCAAAGATTAAAGATTGGCTCAGATGATTATCGCAATAAAAAAGGAAGAATTAGTGAAGTAAAAAAAACAAAAATATCGACAAAGTGCGTAGATAATCAGAAGTGGTCGAAACACCTCACGCTAATTGCAGCAGCAAGATTCCTCGTCTACAGTGATAAAAATGCCCAAAGTTTTATACATACATACATACAGACATACATACATACATTTGTTGTTGGCACTCCGTCGCTTACGACGTCGAGGGTTCCAGTTGATCCGATCAACGGAACAGCTTGCTCGTGAAATTAACGTGCAAGTGGCTGAGCACTCCACAGACACGTGTACCCTTAACGTAGTTCTCGGGGATATTCAGCGTGACACAGTGTGACAAGGCTGACCCTTTGAATTACAGGAACAACAGAAACAGGAAGTAAGAGTAAGGGAAAGTTGTGGTGAAAGAGTACAGCAGCGTTCGCCACCATCTCCTGTCGGAGCCTCGTGGAGCTTTTAGGTGTTTTTGCTCAATAAACACTCATAACGCCTGGTCTGGGAACCGAAACCGCGATCCTATGACCGCGAGTCCGCTGCTCTGACCACTGGGCCATTGCGCCTCCACACATACATACATACATGCATATAAACATACATACATACATACATACATACATACATACATACATACATTTGCAAGATTCATAAGACATTCCAAAAATTCTCCATCTGAGATTCTTATGTGAATAGATGCACACTCTTGGGTGTATGCTTTGAAAGTTCAACCAACACAACTCAACCACATATTTACAAACACCAAGAACTCTCTTAATTCAAAATATATTGTTGCTGTACTATCAACAGGCTTGAACTCTCTAAATACGGACTTAAATTAAGCATTGATAATAATAATAATAATAATAATAATAATAATAATAATAATAATAATAATAATAATAATAATAATAAGAAGAAGAAGAAGAAGAAGAAGAAGAAGAAGAAGAAGAAGAAGAAGAAGAAGAAGAAGAAGAAGAAGAATTAATTCGTTTTATTGGCCACAAGGGCTAATATCAATTAAAAACATGTAAAGACAAAGACAGGACGAATGTTACAAAAAGTTTTGTCCGAAAAGGTAGAAACGTTCGTCTAAACAGAGGAAGAAAACGGAGAAAGATATAACAAATAAATAGATAAATAAATAAATAAATAAACAGATAAATAAATACATAAATAAATAAGTAGAACTCCCAAAGGGGGAGGCGCTTCGAAAAGGTTACACGTGGAAAAACAAATAAAACCACGGGAGCCTGGTCAGAAAAAATAAGAAAGGGGTATAGAGCCTTTTCTTCTTTTACTTTACCCTTTTTTCTACAGATGTATTTTCATATTTGGTCCGTTTATACTGGCCATTCTTCCAACAGTCACCCATCTTTCAACAAATTTGCTTTGAGACAGCACTTCCCTCTCTACTCTCATCTTCCTTTTCAAGTGGAACTTGCAAAAGTTGATGAGGCCTTGGCCAAAGAGGAAAGTGTCTGACTTTAGCCCTTTCAAAGTAGCGCACCTCGGTAGCACTGCCAAGCGAGGGACCTTTGGAAATTATCCATGGGCCCCGGCCCGAAAGTTCTCCCGAACAGACTGTTTAACTGATTATCTTCGACGCCTAGAGATTCCCCGAGAACGTCGTCGCACTTTTCCTCCACTAACCCTCTATAGAACGCTAGAGTGGAGCTACTACCGATCGCACTGCCCGCCTGACTGAGGGCGGTGAGGGCTTGGCGGCACCCGAAGGGGTAAGCGCTCTTTCTCGGTCTACGTTTGATCCAGGATTGCAGCTGTGTTAAAGAAACGAGCTGCGGAAAATCGCGTCTGACGAACAGCGACCAGACCTGTTCACCGTCAAGGAAACGCTTGAGATGTCATAGCCTGAATCAGCAACCACGGCATGCCAAGGCCTCCGTTTAGCGGCTGTTGACAGCAGCTGGAGCGCCTGACCAGTGGTACCTGACCCTTCCACGAAAAGTTGAAGAGCAAGCGTACTATCTTGGTTAACCAGCGGTCGGAACAAGGGGCGACGGTCAAGCGGTAATAGATGACGGATGCGATGTACGCATTCGCCACCTCCGCTCGACCTTTCAAGGAGAGCTTCCTCTCGGCCCATTTCTG
>NC_068985.1:57425862-57430026 GCF_001194135.2 Octopus bimaculoides | reverse complement strand
CCGCGTTAATTTTCGCACCTGTCACCGCTTCATACTCGTTTAGTGTCTCGCCAATCAGGTCAATATGCCTGTGGATCGACACCATCACGGTGACGTCGTCGGCATAGGCAGACACGCTCATCCCACATCCCACATCCCAGATCGCGCGAGACACCCCTCAAAGCCTCCAACCTCCGCAGTAATGGCTCGAGAGTCAATACATACAGAAGGGAGGAGAGAGGATATCCTTGGCGAACCGAACGTGAGATGTTGAACGGTTCCGATAGATGGCCGTTCACCCGTATGACCGAGCAGATGCCACTGTATAAAGCAGCCATCCACCCGCGAAAGACCGGACCGAAGCCAGCTGCTGGCTTCCGTCCAAAGTATTTGATAAATAGTGATGAAGACTTGCTGCAATATACCACGAAAGATATGGAGGTAAATGTAGATGAAATGAGGGCAAGGAAGAATTTTACCAAAGAGCAGAGAAGAGAAAGGAAGACCTTCACGAAATGAAAATGTCTGGACAGTTTGAAAGGAATACACAAAACGTTAAGGATAATGCAGTATCGTGGGCATGGCTCGAGCGAGGTGATTTAAAGCGTACCACCGAAAGCCTGATCATGGCTGCGCAAGACCAGGCTCTCGCTACCAATTAAGTGAAGTATAGCATCCATAAAACTCCTGACACCAAGAAATGCAGACTCTGTGGAAGGTGTGTGTAAATATGTCCCACTTGGTAAATGAATGTGGGAACCTTGCACAAAAAGAATACAAGCGTCTCCACAATAAAGTGTGTGGACTTTAAATGGCTCTTATGCCGTAAATACCAATATGAAATAACAGAGAACTAGTATGAGCATGTACCAAATTAAGTTATGCAGGAGGATGGAAAAGTAACGATATTCTCGGACGATGATTTTCAGACGGATCGTGTAATCTAACACCGTCTGCCAGATATTGCCATATTGAATAAGAGAGACAAATACTGTCAGATCATTGATGTTGCTAGAATAAATGACATGAATGTTGTGAGTATAGAGACTGAATAAATCACTAAGTACTCCGAATTGAATGTGGAAATAGCATGACTGTAGTGTATGTGAGAGGGTAAGGTAAAAGTGATACCAGTGGTGATCGCAGCGTTGGGCTCAATCGCATTGAAACTTCAAGACCTCTTAAGGCAACTGGAAATCCCATGCAAGATTGAAGTCTTGCAAAAAACAGGCTTAATGGGCACAGCACATATCTCAAGGAAAGTATTACCTGTGTAAGGTCCTTGTGATTTCACAGATGACTAAAGACTCCGGTACATTTTTACCTACACTGTCTTATGAAGGAATAATGTGAGGGCTATAAAAAACGGATGTTAACACTTTGGGTAAATGAGGGTATGTTTAAAGAGACTGAGAAGAGATTAGTTGATCAAGCTAATGCTATTAGGAAAAGAAAATGGATGACAGAATTGGAGGTAGAAGAGAGAACAAGAGAGCTAGAAAAGAAAGACCAAGCAGTGGGAAAGACAAACAGCAAAAGATGTGCATCCCAGACCATAGAAGAAACTAAAGGAAAAAATGATAATAGCGCTACCAATAAGGAAGGGACAACTGGCACCAACGACTTAAGTGATTTAAGTGAGGAAGATAAGAATATTTTACATGAAAGTTCTGGAAAGTGCTGGATTAATATTTAGGATAAACCAGTCAATGATAATGGTTAAACCAGTCAATCATAATGATATGGTAAAATAAAATGAAGAAAGAAGTAGTGAGAGAGGAGCAGCCAGACCTAATATTAACTAGTACATTAATAAATAAAGCATTAGGAAAAATGTCCATTTGGAAGGGACCAGGACCAGATTTAGTTCAAGAGTACTGGCTGAAGGAACACAGTAGTTTACATGGAAGGCTGAGGTAACAACTTCAGGATTGCCTTAATGGAGGAATAATACCAGAATGGATGATTAGAGGGAGAACAATACTCATTATGAAAGATAAGAGCAAGGGTAATACAGATACCAACAATAGATCAATCACTTGCTTACCATTAGTGTGGAAACATTTAACAGGAATGCTTTCAGAAAGCATTTATGAGCACCTTGGACAACCAGAATTTACTACCAGAAGAACAAAAAGTTTGCAGGAAGAAAGCTAGACAACCGCATGTTCTATTATACGTAGGCAAAGCAGTTCTAAATGTAGTAAAAGCTTAACGAGAAATGTAACAATAGCATGGATAGATTATAGAGAAGCCTATGACATGATTCCACACTCATGGATAAATGAATGTTTGAGTATGTTCAGTATAGCAGACAGAATCAGAGAATCAATTAGCTTTAGCATGAAGAAGTGGAAAGTAAATTTATATGCAGGTGACACACTCTTAGGGAAAGTTAGAATCAAAAGAGGAATTTTCCAGGTGGACTCGTTGTCCCCTTTAATATTTTTTCTATATTTGATCCCCCTCACTTTAGTATTAAGGAAGGCAAAAGCAGGGTATCTCTTCAGAAATAGTAATGGAAGAAGTAACTATTTTCTCTACATAGATGATCTGAAGCTATTTATTAAGAATGAAAAGAGATAGATTCCTTGATAAAGACTGTAAGACACTTCAGCAAAGATATAGGCATGGAATTTGGCAAGTGTGCAATGTTAGTCATGAGAAGGGAACAGGTAGTCAACAGCGGAGGCATCCAATTACCAGATGGTCAGACACTAAAATCATTGAAAGCAGGAGGGAGTTATAAGTATCTAGGAGTATTAGAATATGACAGAGTACTAACTACAGAAATGAAAGCGAAAATTGAGAAGTACATCATAAGGGTGAGGAAGCTAATGAAGTCAAAGCTAAGTGGTCCGAATCTAGTGAAGGCTGTAAATATTTGGGTAGTAACATTACTTAGACACTCAGCAGTGCTTGTAGATTGGATAAAAACTGAATTAGCAACGCTAGAGAGAACTGGTAAGGAACTCAATATGAATGGAGGATTCCACCCAAGGGCAGGAGTCGCAAGATTATACCTACCTAGAAAAGAAGGAAGGTGGAAGAGTGTTAAAATCAGTGGAATACTGTGCGGAGTTAGTTAGAGTAGATATGGACTCCTATGTTGTTAATAGTGAAGAAAGTTTATTAAAAGCTGCAAGTGTCACAGTAAAACATAGGGAAACCAAAACACCAAACGAACTTATAAACCAGTAAAAAGAACAGAAATTATATGACTGGCAGGAGGAGGCGGCGTTGCTAGGGAGATTCGAAAAGATAGTTTCAGCAAATAGTAATAGTGAGACTTGGTTATGGCTGCAGAAAGGAATGCTGAAAAGGGAGACAGTAAATTTGTTAGTAGTTGCACAAGATCAAGTATTACGGTTTAATTGGATAGCAGCCAAAATAAGCAAAAACCAAGTAGATTTTCAATGTAGTTTATGCAAATCAAAAGAGGAAAGCGTCAATCATATAATAGGTGAATGTAGCATGCTGGCACAGAAAGAATAAAAGAAAGGACATAACAATCTAGGGAGAGCAATCCACTGGGGCTCTTTGTAGAAAGCTATGATTTGAACATACTGATAATGGTCTGAACATGATCTTAATAAAGTACTAGAAAATAAAAAGTATCAGATGTTGTGGGCTTTTAACATTCAGACTAAAAGAGTAATAGAATCAAGTAGTGGATAAAGAGAATAGAAAGTGCCAGATAATTGACTTAACAGGCCCAAATGATGAAAAGGTTAATATGAGAAGTATAGAAAAATTAGCAAAGCACCAGGACCTATCTATTGAATTACAGAGACAATGGAAAGTTGGGGTAAAATGTGTACTAGTAATTTTATGTGCATTGGGAACTATCCCTAAAGATCTGAACAGATGGATAGAGGTAATAAGTTTAGTACAGCTGCAGAAAACAGTGTTATTAGGGTCAGCTAGGATACGTAGGAGGGTTCTTCGTACCTCAGGTGACTTGCTGTAACCCAATAGGGATGTTCTTAACATCTTGTAAAGCAACTTGTAACCTGATTTTAGGATACGTTTTCTTTTCCAGCAATCTAATCTGTTGAGTATATAATAATAATAATAATAATAATAATAATAATAATAATAATAATAATAATAATAATAATGATATTAATAATAATAATAATAATAATGATATTAATAATAATAATAATAATAATAATAATGATA
>NC_068985.1:57424085-57425291 GCF_001194135.2 Octopus bimaculoides | reverse complement strand
GATATAGTTGTCAAAGATCATGAAGGAAAAAAATGCCTTCTAATTGATGTTTCAATACCAGCAGATGACAACGTTTCTCTAAAAGAAATGGAAAAACTTTCAAAATACAAAGACCTGGAAATAGAGATAACTCGAATGTGGAATCTAAAAACAGAAACAATTCCTATCATAGTAGGTGCCTTCGGTATAATAAAAAAATATTCAGACAAATACATAACAAAAACACCAGGACTTACAAATATATATAACATACAGAAAATTGCACTACTGGGTACTGCACACATTCTACGCAAAACACTTTCAATACAGTAAACATAAGAGCACCACAGCAAACCACAGCACATACCCAAGGCGCACAGAGCTGCGCTCGGTAGTGAAGTGAAAGCACGTTATAAAAATAAAACTACTGAATAATAATAATAATAAAGCTCCTACTAATATAGACAAACTGCATAATTACAAAACTGTAAACCACAGCAAAACTTATAAAGAAAAATTTTTTAAAGATTCAGAAATTTTTAAAATCAGCGATGTGAATATCATGTTTTTTTTTTTCTCAGTAATTAAAAATAGAACTAGGGGAATTGCTTCTTTTCAAGGCGAAGGTTAACGTTTTCATTGACGTTTAGTGGTAGCAAACACCTTGTCAATTTCTTCAAACATCATTTGAAGAGGAAGGTGACGGTAGAGAGGGAGATGCTGCCTTCTAGTGTATTTATCAAAAGATGGTCGACAGTGGCTAGACTGATGAAACTGAATGGATTTACTCTGAATATGCTTTTCTAAGTAGGAGTAAAGAAACTGAAAGAGAGCACTTTGCCACACTTTAGGGATGGCAGAGTAATACGGGAGTTTTGTGTGGGGTTTACCCCGGATTACACTAAGTGGACTGCCACGCTATTGGGGATTTTATGTATCTATTTATTATTTATTTCTCTACATTCTGTTATATATCCTCTGTTATACTCTTTAATGTGGTAGTAACTCCCCGCGATTGATGACAACCCCACATGTTTTTGTAACTTTTTCTAATTTTATAGCCTGACTCTATTGTCGTGGCGTCTCTTCTATTTCTTCTGGGCTAATGGCGTACATTGGCTGGTAATATGCTATACGGTTCACCATTTTGTCCACAGATTCTGCACTTATCACTTTCTGATGTGTTGTCTATTCTGTATTTTATTTAGTTTGTTCTTAGTGCTTGCT
>NC_068985.1:57414690-57424075 GCF_001194135.2 Octopus bimaculoides | reverse complement strand
ATTTTATTTAGTTTGTTCTTAGTGCTTGCTCTTTGGCAGCACAGATTAGAGCCTCCGTTTCCGGTTTTAAATCACTTTTAGTGATCCACACACATAATTTTTCTTTGTCTTATCTTCAGCATCCCTATGAAACTGACCATGCATTCGTTTCTTTAGCCATCTACTTTCAGTTTCATTCGTTTTCAATTGATTATATAGTGCTTTATCTTTGCAATCTTTCATCCTACACAAGCCCGACCTTCTTACGTCTAATTATAGCGGTTCTGTGGCATTTTCACATACCATGGTATATTGTTTTCTTCTGCTCCAATGCTGTGTTCACATCCAATAAGTCCTCTTCCTCCTCTTTTCCTTGGTACATACAGTCTTGGTACATACTTTTTGGGTGGCGTCACCCATATCTAGTTAGCAACTTCCTTGTCTTTCTGTCTAAGTTGTTTAGTTCGTCTACTGTCCATGTGATTACCCCTGCTCCATATCTAAGAAGTGAAACCGCCCAGGTGTTGATAGCTTCGATCTTATTCCGTCCATATAATTTTGACTTAAGGATCAGTCTCTTGAGGATCAGTCTTCGCAAGTATTTCACCTTAAATATTTTTGTCATTTCTTTCTCCATAAATGTATCCATTTCCAATATGCCCAAGTACTTATAGCCCGTGTCTTTTATGTGTTTCATAACCTCTCCCGACGGTATCGTTAGTCTGTTTATACATTTGATTTTGCCTCTTTTCAAGACTTATGCACCACACTTTCTCAGTCCGAACTTCATTCTGATATAAGCACTGAATGTATACACCGTATCAACGAGAGAACTGACTTGAGCTTCATCTTTACCAGAAAGTTTGAGGTTATCCATGGATAACAGATGGTTGAATTTCCAGCCATTGCTTTCCTCAGAATCAGTGTTGGTGGTATCAAGCACAGTACAATAATAATAGTAATAATAATAATATTGATATTTACGGCAATATAGCCAATGAAGTTACACATACACCTTATCGTGGCGACGCTTGTATTCTTTTTGTGCAAGGCTCTCACATCCACTTACCAAATGGGTCGTATTTTCCACACACTTTCCACAGAGTCTGCATTTCTGGGTGTCAGAAGTTTTATGGATGTTATACTTCACTGAATTGGTAGCGAGTGCCTGGTGTGGTGCAGCAATGATCAGGCTTTCGGTGGTACGCTTCAGAAGCACCTCAGTACGTTGGTTAAATTCTTCCTTGCCTATCAATTCATCTACATTTACACCCATATCTTTCGCGACATATTGCAGCAGGTCTTCACTATTTATCAAATACTCGGTAAGAGTTCTCCTTTCACACCTTACACAATGCTCTATAGTAATTAGTCATCTGCTACCATTATTTTCCTATACAGTGTATGTACGTTTGCTTTAGGGTGTAGCGCCCCATGCAGCGTCATCAACATCCTCATCCTTCTATCCAGTGATGATATTTCCTCCTTAGTTCATCTGAGGATGGACACACTATATCTGACCACCGCAACTGCTCAGATATTCATTGCGGTAATCAAATTTTTGACATTGAGGTTGGATTTCAACACCATCTTCACCCTTTTTTGATACGCCTCGCTGACCTTGACTTTCATTTCTTTGTGTAGAATGTCATCCAGCTCCAAAATACTTAAATACCTATACACACTTCCCTTTTTTCATGTTAAGTAATCCCAAATTCCATACCGATGTCCCTCCCACACTTCTGGACTGTTTTGGTCGAGGAACCCTTTTTTTTTAAAATTTCCCAAACAACTTCAGGTCACCTATAAACGGAAGATAGTTCAATGAAGGGCCTTTCTTCTCACATCAGTAACCCATCTTAACTTTCCTAAGCGTAATTGTTATGGGTATTAGCGCAACTAAAAATAGTAACGGAGAAAACAAGTCACCTTCTCCAATGAATACATTGCTTGGGTACAATTTGGTGTTCTAGTTATTCATGCTATACATCAGAAAATTTGTGATGTTTTCAGCAACACCAAACATCTGTAGGCATTCAATGATCCAGGAAGGAAACATCATATCATATATATGCCTTCTTAAATTCAATCCAAACCATAGGCATGTTTTATGTTGTTTTTATAATGCCTCAAAACTGCTTTATCGATAACCAGGTGATTCTTGGTACCATCAAATTTCTTCCTACATCCTGTTTGTTCCCTTGGTAGTATTTTTTCCTGTGCCAGGAAGGTGTAATTTTTGTCGCACATATTGAAGTAGGTATCTTCCAGATAATGTTTAGTCATGCTATGGGATGGTAGTTTATCACAATATTTCGTTTTCTTCTATCTTTCATTATAAGCGTTGTCTTCCCAGTCACCATACACGCGGGGACTGTACCTTTCTGAACACACTCATTCAGTTGGGCTGCCAGTCTTTCTTGCACCGCGAGGCATCTCTTCAGCCAGAAGCCATGAATCCCATCTCGTCCGGAGCCTTTCCTGTTAGGCACTTTACCCACTTCTCCTTCACATCGCCCGTGATTATGACAATATTCCTTTGTTCCTTTCCTCCTTGTAATTCTGTCTTGATAGTTCCTATCCACATTGCATCCCCTTTATGCACCAAAGTGTTTCCTAATATACTGCTCCAGAAGTCCTTGCTTGATTTGCAACTATTTTAGGCTGAAAACAGAACATCATTCAGGGCATTACCATTACATCAGAGAATTAAAATAAATTATTTTGACCATTTATGCTTGCCAATAGTAAATGTTATAAACTCATGATATGAATATGCAAATGTTTGTGTTTTGTTAGAAATTCAATAAGTATTTGTTTAAGAGAAATACTTCGAATTAAGCAAAGCGATGTTCTCTCACCGATACTACTAAGTATATGTGTATATAATGACAGAAACCCTTGAATAGTTGAAAGGAAATGTTGAAGTAGGTTTGCTAAATACTAGAAGATAACGAAGTAGAATTTATATATTTAAGAGCGCATTTTGCGACAAGAATTTCTGGCAATGGAATTAAATTTTGTAGAATGGAAAATACTGATGTCTAGTAAAAGAAAAAAAAAACAAGTAAATAGACACAGTAATTGAAAATAGCTCATAAAACAGTCAAACAAATTAATTTAAATATTAGGAAAGGATAATGGCTGAAGATATAAGATCAAAAATAAATTAAAATGCCGCATTGCAGTTTTTATAGCCGTTTTAGAAAAATTAAAGTCTGAAAAAACTTAATAAGGAATTTACAAGAATTTTTGAAGTACATTTTATGGATGCGTATCATGGATGTTAGATAATAAAAATTAGGGAAATAAAAACTTATGGCCTTTGAAAGGACATTTTTAAAATGGTGTTTCACGTACCATATACGGAACAGCGAACAAACGAGAAATTTTTCGGAAAACTGCTACCCAGAAACTTCTGTTGTCAGTTAAAAATTAAGCGAGTTGATCAGTAAATTTTGATGGATTGAATGCGCAGAAATAAAGGGGAATCATATGTAATAATAATAAAGAGGGGGAGACAAAGAATGACAGAGAGAAAGAAAGAAAGGAAGATAGATATAAAAAAGCAGAGAGTGAGGAAGATACAGATATTTTGACAATGGGAAGGACCTCATAGAAGAGACAATCTAAATAGTAACGGATTGCACGTATATGTCTATTAATGGAAGGTGGCTGCCGGCCAGAGACGTTAGAGAGTCGGGCAAATTCTATTCCATCTTTGCAGTTTCTCTCTCTCTCTCTCTCTCTCTCTCTCTCTCTCTCTCTCTCTCTCTCTCTCTCTCATTACATTTCACTCTTAAATCTGCTCATCCAACTCTATACTTAACTGCTTAAAATTTGATCCAATTTATCCGACATACGTCACTTCAAATACCGCATTTGTCAACTCTCCCTCTTCGTCATTTCCGGGTCATTAAATAAATACTAGTCTTGCACTGGGGCCAACTCTTCACATTCTGTCTTTTGAGAAGTAACATGTTGTGGCAAGATCTGAAGAAATGTTCTAAATATACCCAAGACACACCGTATATCGCGAGGGTGTTTCTACGATTCAATGAAGGTGTTGAGGGTTCAAGGAAAGCCCACGATTATTTTATGCGTCTGGGTACATGCTCATCCTGATAGATATTTAAAATCTTCGCCTCGCACACTTGAAGTGCTCGGTTCAATCTCACTTAAAGCAATTTTGCTTTGTTACACATTCGAGTGAACCCAAGCAATAAAATAAGAACGGTAATAAAAGAGTGAAGAAAAAATATATGGTGCATGTGTTTATTTGGCAAAATAAAAATGACCATCTCAGAGTACAACAATATCTGTTTGAACACAGGATTTCACATCAGGTACCTTGCAAAATGAATTAACATTTATGCCCAGGTGTATTCCCAGATGTATTCGGAGATGTATTCCCAAAGGAACTGGGCTGCTGCACGAAAACAAAGGTAAACATTGCAATAAAACAAAGTGCAACACCTGTATTTAAGTCAAAACGGAATGTACCTTTCGCAACAATATAAGGAATTTGAAAGACTTGAAAAGCTAGGAATAATCGAGAAGACGGCTCACTCAGATTGGGCAGCATCTACGATCTACGCAGAAAGGAAAAATAATATGTTAAGAATTTGTGCAGATTTTTCAACTGGATTAAATGACTACTTAATCTCACGTAACTTCCCATTGCCTAGTCCTGAGGAAGTGTTCGCACAATTGAATGAAGGAATTTTTTTCTCAACATTAGACATCTCGGAAGCATATCTACAAATCCAAGTAGAAGAATGCTCACACTTACTAACTATTAATACGCACCGAGGTTTATTTGAATTTAAGCGGCTTTCCTTCGGTGTAAAAGTGACTCCTTCCATATTTCACCAACTAGTGGATACAATGCCGTTTAATTGTGATATTGCTATCGCCTATTTAGACGATACTAAATAATGTTAATCAGTGTCCGACGAAAAGATTACAACAATGATAGAGTAATTTGCTTATAAATGAATTTTATAGAAACTAATATTGATTTCAAATTTTGTCATATGACCAACAATTACGGGAAGAGGGTAAGTCGATTATATCAACCGTAGTTATCCACTGTTATTTGTTTTATCGACCCCGGAAGGATGACAGGCATGTCGACCTCGGTGGGATTTGAACAAAGAAGGTAAAACTGGGAGAAATGCTGCTAGGCATTTTGCCCGGTGTACTAACAATTCTTTAAGGTCACCACCTTTAAAGAATCTAAATATTAGTGGAATCTGTAACTATGGCCGTCACTCTCAAGCATGTATGTTCTTTTTAAATGTACCATTGTAATATGTAATATGTATCATTGCTTTCCTTAATTGTTTTAGGCACTTGTGTAGTCTGTGCAGGTATGAACACCCACTTGGTTTTTTTTCTCTCTCTCTCTTTGTTGCAATGGACATTGATTGTATGACAACTTCTGAGAGGAAGAGACAGCACTGCGCCAGTACTAGGGCAGATAATCATTTTCAGCTGAGTAGACCAAAGCAACACGAATATAAGTATGTTGTTTAAGGACACAACGCACCAGTCCGTCCAGGAATCGAGCGACCAACCATATGATAGTAAGCTGAAACCCCTAGCATCTAGGCCACGCGATATTTTACTATGGCAGAGTTTGATAGTTGTTATATTAGTTTATTATGCAATATCATAAAAGAGAAGTATAGTATGGCCTATGTACAAAAGTGCAATAATATTTGAGTATAATATCAGAATATAATTGTGCAGACTTGTACAATATGAGACAGAGCATAGAAGTCGGAACGAGTGGGATAAGAGGGTCAACCAGAAAGAAAGAAAGGAATGAAAAGAAAAGAAGAAAATAAAAATGAAAGGAGGGACAGAGATTAGAGAGGATTATATGGATTAAGAGTATAGAAAAACATCACACATCTTCATTTGCTCATGTCAAGTCATGAATAATGGAATCGCCAATGACACGAAAAGTGGATGTCATAAATAATGTTTTTAAAGTTTGGCACGAGGCAAGCAAGCTTATGGCAGGTGGTAAGCCGATTGCATGAACCCTGGTGCTCAACTGCTACTTATTTTATAGGCTTCGAAATACTGAAAATTAATGTTGGCCTCGCATAAGTTGAACGCAAAATGTAACGAGTCAGTAAAAATACTGCAAACCATTTGTCTGACATTCTAAAAGTTCTGCCAGCTTCCAGCCTTGGATGTTCTAAATAATCCTTTCTACAAAAGGCACAAGGCCTGAAATGTTGTGAGTGGAGATTGACCGATTACATCGAGTCCAGTACTTGACTAGTACTTATTTTATCGATCCCAAAATAATGAAAGGCGAAGTCAAACTTAGCAGAATTTGAACTCAAAACATGAAGCCGGAATAAATGTTGATAAGCATTTTGTCTGGCATTCTAATGATTCTGTCAGCTCCCCACCTTTCGATGTCCTAAATAATGATTGTATATATATGTGTTAGGGACAGACTGCTCGGCTGTCAGAGTTAAGCGGCAGATTTTGATTCTGTCAGCGAATTGTCAAAGTTTTTTTGCTATTTCTGTAGATTTCTTCTGAGTTTTTCAACGCTGCCCACTTTAATATCAACTGTGGCATATTTTATACCAAATATAATATTGCAGATGTTAATGGAAGCGAGAATTGGGAAATAGATGGGTGACAAATTTTATGCGTGTGGAGGAGAATATGCATTTAATGGATCCTATTGTTTCAAGAGTGGCTTGTAGAATAAGGTGAATTTTCAGAACATAGTGCAGCGTCAGTTTCATACAGTTGAGAGTTTGATACAAATAACTTCCTGCTATCGATTCTGGCTGACCTTCAAATAGTTGGCCTAGGATTTACTGATCGACACCTTGTGTTTTTCTGGAGTATTTACTATTATCTTATTACTAGGGCAAAAGTTATAGGTGCTTTCAACAGTTCGGAAATAGAAACTACATTATTACAGCATTTCGCTGAATCTGTGCCGCACAAATTCAATCTTTCGTATCCTCATAGGGAGAAAATAAAAACAGAATTTTTATGAAGTAATATCCTTTGTAGTACCTTGCATTGTTGTATTGGTACTCTTGTCATATTCTTAGTCACTGAAATATTCCAAAAGAATACCATTTTTATTCAATATTTCCTTTATCAGGTTTGCAATGTCAGAACCTGTTTCTCCCGGCAGACTTCAAAAGGTGGAAATCTCTCTGGAATTTACTTTGAAAGCAAGGTATGATAAATATTGTCTGTTCGACATGTACTGAATCAGATATTGCATCAAATATTATTGAATAGTATTTTACCTTTGATCTTTCGGAGAATATGTGTTTCAAAACGTGATCGGAGCAAAGGGAAATAAATTTATTTTGTGATTCAGCTGACAAATATATCTGCTTCAAGCTCTTCGCGTTTTTGCTGGTTTTATTTGACCTTCCTGACACAGGTTCAAATACAGATTTTAAGCTCATGGTTTTCTGGAAACTTGCAGATGTGTATCGTTGTACATTGTAGACGATTCATTAACGACAATTTCGTTCTAAGGTTTCGAAGTAAGGGTTCTGTTTCGAATTTGTTCTTCACGTGATTCTTCACGTTTTTCTGATAAAATATTCATTATTTGGATCCAGAAAGGCTTGCTCATCTCTTTCTTTACTTTCCCATTGCACTGATGCGAATTCAATTTTAAATTTGATTCGAAATATTTGCACAAATTACATTCTATTTCGCAAAGTATTGGAAGAATCGATAGAGTGCCAAATAAAATGACTTGAGGTTATCATTATGATTCTCTGTCTTCTGTGTTCAAACCCTACTCAAGTCTGTGTTCAAATCCTGCTTTTCATCCTTCCAAAGCTGATAAATAATCTATCAGTCCAAGATAATATATATATATATATATATATATATATATATATATATATATACATACTAACACATTCAACCGTCTTTGTGTTCTGCGTTCAAATTCCTCCGAAGTCGACTTTGCCTTTCATCCTTTCGGGGTCGATAAATTAAGTACCAGATGCGTACTAGGATCGATCTAATGGACTTCCCCTCCCACAAAATTTCGTGCTTTGTACCTAGACTAGAAAAGAATATTATTACTGTTGTTGATGTTAAGGCGGCGAGCTGACTGAATCGTTAGCAGGCTGGACGAATTGCTTAAGCAGTATTTCGTCCGTTGGCACGTTCTTGATTCAAATCCGCCGAGGTCGATTTCGCCTTACATCCTTTCGGGGGTCGATAAATTAAGTACCATTAGGGTCAATATAATTGACTAACACCCTCCCTAAATATTCCTGGGTTTTTACCAAAATTTGAAACCAATATCATTATTTTTGTTTCTGCTGCTGTACTTCTTCTACTTCTTTTTCTTCTTCTTTTTCTTCTTCCAATTCCTCTTCTTCTTCTTCTTCTTCTTCTTCTTCTTCTTCTTCTTCTTCTTCTTCTTCTAATTCCTCTTCTTCTTCTTCATCTTCCCTCCTTTTTCTTATCATCGTCATCATCGTCATTATCATCATCTTCCTTTCCTCGTTTACTTGTTTCGTTGTTCCAGCTCTAAGAAATACAAGTTGTACACAATGTACTGTCTACATTTATAGCTTTCGTTGGAGACCGGGACCATAAATGTTTGATATTCTGTTTTGTGTAAAATGTGCTGTCGATATGAAATCGAAATATATGAATTGTTTCCATAATAAATATTTAGTTAAGTTGTAAATCAAGAATATCTATTCACATTCTGATTTCTCCGTGTGTATGACAGTTATCAATCCAGCAGATTTAAATTAGATTAAATGATATGTCAAATATTTATAGTATGTAAATTATACATTTCAGTTCTCTGAAGCTACTGGAGTTTATGTATAGATAAACGGATTGACTACTTCTTTTCTGGAGTTGGCCAGTTGATGTAAATACATTTGACGTGGCACTAACAAAAGTCAAAAATCAATTATGGTTGTTCATCAGTCTCTATTTCTTTGTTCAGTCTACAAAGAAACTGGCAAATACTGCCGATTTCCTCCGTAAAACAGGGTTAACAGCGGCCGCCGGAGAAAGTGCCGCGAGCTGGAATGACGCTACAGCAAGTCTCGCTAGCCATTCTCGGCGGCAAAGCCACCGCCGACATTAGCGCGGGGTGCGGCTGAACACACCATTTGTTCTGGGATATATGGTCCATTGCCCACTCTCCTCCATCTTCCACTACATTTCACTCCTGTACCTTTTTCCTTTTCTTTCTTTTCTTTTTTTTCTCTCTTTCTTTACTTGTTTCTTTGGATTAAAATATTCTAATAAAACCTCATCCATTCAAAGAAAAAAAAAAGGATATATGTTATTTACATATATAATCTTAAGTCAGTAATATGATAAATATACGGGCGCATCTCTATGATTAGCATGTAAG
>NC_068985.1:57414024-57414660 GCF_001194135.2 Octopus bimaculoides | reverse complement strand
TGTGTGCGTGTGTGTGCGTGCCTGTGTGTCTTTGTGTCTCTTGTTACCGCTGGTCAACTGGTGTAGGTGTGTTTACTTCCCCGCAAATTAGCGGTTTGGCAACACAGTTCGATAGAATAAGTTTCATGCTTTAAAATAAAGTACTGCGTAGATTCATTCGACTAAGGAGTTCTTCAAGGCGGTGCCCCAGCATGGCCGCAGTCTAATGACTGAAATAAGTAAAAGATAGAAGATATAAGCATATTTGGTAGAGTAAAAGCACCATAGGAAACACAATTCTCAGAATGTTAAATGATAATTAAGTTAACGATAGCGTAACACCGTTTTGTAGCAATATTAACTATTGGTTGAGTGGTCCACAGAAGTGAGAGTTTACTCTGATACGTTAGTAAGCAACTCAGTCAACGTGATAGAAGTATTCATGGTACAATTGGTTGGACTTGACTAACGTTTTCTTTATTCTTTTATTCGTTTCAGTGATTGGACTGTGGCCATGCTGGAGCACCACCTTTAGTCGAACAAATCTACCCCAGGACTCATTCTTTGTAAGCCTAGTACTTATTTTATTGTTTTTTTGCCGAACTGCTAAGTTACGGGGACGTAAACACGCCAACATCGATTGTCAAGTGATATATA
>NC_068985.1:57411723-57413796 GCF_001194135.2 Octopus bimaculoides | reverse complement strand
ATATATATATATATATATATACCAAGGGGTTTCTTTCAGTTTCCATCTACCAAATCCACTCAGAAGGCTTTGGACGGCCTGAGGTTGTAGTAGAAGACACGTGCCCAATGTTCCACGCAGATACTTGCCCAAAGTGAACCCGGAACCATGTGATTGGTAAGCAAGCTTCGTAACACACAGCCACTACTTGTGTCTCTCATTGGATTGCGGCCATGCTGGGGCACCACCTAAAAGGAGTTTAGTTAACCGAATTCATCTAAAAACTGTTTTCCCTTTTTAATCTGGTACTTCATCTATCGAAGTTTTATTGCCGAACTACTAAGTCACGGGAATAGAAACAAAGCAACACCGGTTACCACTACTTGTGTCTCTCATTGGATTGCGGCCATGCTGGGGCACCGCCTAGACGGAGTTTAGTTAACCGAATTCATCCAAAAACTGTTTTCCCTTTTTAATCTGGTACTTCATCTATCGAGGTTTTATTGCCGAACCACTAAGTCACGGGAATAGAAACAAAGCAACACCGGTTGTCAAGCGGCGTCAGGTGCAAAAACAAACACAGCGACACGTACATACACACACGCGCGCATACGCAACACCGCACACACACATACGCACACACCACACAACACCTATACACACACACACACCTACACTCACACACGTTCAGGCACACACACAATCACATACACATATATGTATCATTATATACGTGGGACTTCCACACAGTTATATCCTGGGCATGACGTAACACTGCATCCGATAGTGAATCTCCAGTTCTACAGTTGTAGGGAGCGTTGAGTCACCATTTAATTAGATTTATTCTAACCCATAACGGTAGCAATTTTCCGGGTCCAATCTATGAGGCAAATAGTTTTTTGTAACGGTAGATTTAGTACCTTAGCTACGGTGAAAGCAATTAAGCTAGAAGAAAGAAAACTCCAATCCAAAATCAATATCCACTTCTAACATATCCTAAGTCAGCATGGAAAAGTTTGGCTGATAAAACTAAAATATGAGGTATATCGAATGATTTTGATTCATATCAAAGGATTTCACCTCTGAACCAGAAACAGACGACCAGGAGGGCTCAACAAAAGTTCCGAACCTGGGGTTCACTCTAACAATCTCGGACTCGAGTATGCCTCGAATGATCGAATACTGTGGAGGCAAGTATCTGATGGTCGTATGTTGGTGCGCATTCTGCTGAAGGCGAAGACAATGAGAAATATATGAATCCACACAGTTTTCATTTACTAAGTTCAATGAGAAGGCATTGGTCAGCAAGGTAGTATAATAGAAAATAGTTGCACTGCGCAGTGAAACAGATCCCGAAACCACGTAACTGAGGTTCAAAATTTTGAGGCATCATAGGTAGGTGTTCGCACAGCACTCATGCACTTAGGACGCTACTCCGTGTTTAGGCCCAGGATATCTGCAGGATCCCAAAATTGCCATAGCGCATCACCTGTAATAGGTTATACCTGAAGTACCACGATTAGTACTCGAAGTAGGCTTTGCAAATATTGTGTAGCTGGTTCCAGGTGAGGATTGTCTGGTCAGTGCTCGCTGCTAATTGCGTACTTGGCACACAATCTCAGTTCTCTATTAAATGTCTTTCTGGTTCTCTATCAACTGTAATATCATTTACAATATCTTTTAAGTTATCTTGCCCCCCTATCAATTCAATAATCCAAACTACTTTCAAATATTCATACATTTTGATACATTTAGGTCGTTTATAGTTATAACTTTTGAGTTTCTGCTTACAGCCCTCTGGTTTTGATTTGTTTAATCTAAGCTCACATTCCATCATTTTGGAAAATATCCAAACAAATATGTCGAATGTAATTAGCTTACTTGTTCATATTTTTAATATATTTCTGTTTATCTGAAAAAATCAATATTCTAGGTGATGTGAGTGATCAATAATACAATATTATTTAAAAGAGGAAAATGAATTACAGAATCGGTAGAGTGCCAGTCTCATAGACTTTCGGTATTTAATATTACAATTCACATCAGTCGGGGGACAGACGTGTCTTTGATTTTAAGAATCATTCACATCAATTG
>NC_068985.1:57407817-57411504 GCF_001194135.2 Octopus bimaculoides | reverse complement strand
ACACACACACACACACACACACACACACACACACACACACAAACACACACACACATATGTATGTATGTACGTAAGTATATATATGTATGTATATCTCTTCTATTTTAAGTATTTAAATTCTTCCTCTGAAGGAAGAGTTGGTTTCTTACAAAGATATCAAGCTCCATCTTAGGAATGTAGATAACGAAAACAATAACACATTCTAAACCCGAGAAAGAAATTATGCATAGCTTACAGTTCCGCTTACAAATTATGTTTGTATTGTGCGAATCAGTTGGTTGATTTCTTTTTTCTGAAAATCCAAGTTGATCCAGACTGACAGTCAAGCATTTACTTGCAAAAGCAAGTGCTCCAATTATTAATAGAATCAATTTAAATTTGTAATCTGGATATCGAAGCTGGAGATATCGAAGCAGTTATCCATAGTTATCTTCTCTCTCTTTGATTTTCAAAGAGATATTCTCATCAGCACGACAGCTGACTTCCATAACGACACATACTTGTTCTTGTCTCCCCAAACAACAATATCTGACCTGTTATGCTTACTCTAGACAGATGTTTTGATGGGAATGTATTACCTGTATTCATTGTTATGTTTGTGCACATGTTCAATAACAGGGGGATTCTCTATGTTTATTGCAGGACAGTATTTGTTCCGAATGGCATCGTTTATTGTTTTTGAGACGTCATGTCCCATAAGGGGGTAGGACCCTGATGACATCTTTCAGCAGCTGCCAATCATATAACTGATATCTTCCACAGAAATATCACATAATCTATATTTACGATTGCACTTTGGAACTGCAAAGGCTTCACTGTCTCTTTTGTCTATTAGGTATTTAGTAGCAATCTCCTGTTCTTGGATTGCAAATGCGTAGCCTTCGCAGTGTGATGTGAAGTAGCGCTCATAACTCCAAGAAATGCTTCGCTTTCTATCAAGTTATAATCTTCAAATCTTCGAGAAACATATCAATGCATGGTCTTTTCTTTTTGGTTTCCTGAGGGTTTCACCTCCAGGTCTTCTTTTAGGTATGCTAGTTCGGCTGGTTTGGGATTGTATGGGAGGTTATCAAGACGAGCGTACTTCTTGAGGAGCTCATTTCCAATACGTAGGATATTGCTTTCTTCACTTTTCAACACTAAATTTTTGTTATTGTTGCTTAGCAAGTGCTGTCTCAGAGAGACTATGCAACACTCAAAGGTTGTCTGTACTGATCTGCAGCCCATACCCACTTTATCTCTTCTTAGGTAGAGCCTGTCTACTATTTTTGTAGAGATTTCCAGTTGACGTAAGAATCGTGAGGTAATGTATATAGAGTGGACTTCTACAGATCAGTCAAGTATTCCAAATGTTGTAACCAGGAGAGGCACTGCAAATGCATTGTGGGATATTGTTGTGTTGTAAGGAGAGATCAGACTGCTATATTTTCTTAGTCTCGTGTGATATTCTTGGATCACTGTATTTTTATTCAAAGTAAAATTGGTATGACATATGTTCATCAATGCCTACGTGATTTTCCTTGTTCAACAATTAAATACGAACATTTCATGTCTATATATAAATGTATACGAGGTATGATCAATAAGTATATGGACTGTTGACATAGTAACGAAGCTAAAGCACAGAGAGTGAAACCGCTTGGTATAAATTGACCTTGAACGCTGCTCTGCATGAAGACTTAAGTTTTAACGTTCTAGCTCAATTCCGCTATTTACAGTAGTGCTTGGAAATAAGGTGTGTAGTGTGTGACCGTCGCATTGACCATGACAGAGAAAGTTGTCATGGCGGTACCTGCTCAGATGCCTACGTAAAGTTGCAGAAAGTGTATGGAGGAGAGTATATGAGCTGCACACAAGTGTCTAAGGGTTTCCGACGTTTCCAAGACGGCCGAAAAAATGTCGATATTGACGAACGTTCTGGGAGACCCGCAACCAGCAGAACTGAGAAAAACATCGCAGATGTGCGTGCAGCTATGAGGGGAAATCATCGAAACACCATCCGCGAGTTACCAGAGAATGTGCAGATTAGTTACGATTTAGTTCAGTCCATTATCACTAAAGATTTACATGAGACGCGTTTCTGCCGAAGTTTGTGCCAAAATTGTTTTCCGCTGACCGAAGAGACACATGGGTTTCAGTTGCACATGATCTCCTAGATTTTGTGAAGAACGTTGAAAAAATTTTGAAAACTGTGAGTAGGCCTCTGAGCCGGGTATCACCAAGCTTTTGGTGCATATCCTCTGCTCAACTTTCTGTGTCATGGTCAATGCGACGATCAACCGCTACACACCTTCCTTCCAAACACTGCTGTAAACAGCGGAAGTGAGTTAGAACGTTAAGACTTGGTGCGCATGCACAGCAGAGCTCACCGCCAATCGGTGCCAAACGATTTACTCTGCGTGCTTTAGCTTCTTCACTATGGCAACAATGTAGACACTTATTGATCAGACTATGTATATGTATGTATGTATGTATGTATGTATGTATCTATCTATCTATCTATCTATCTATATATATATATATATATATATATATATATATATATATATATATATATATATATATATATATATACATATATGTATATGTGTCTGTTTTTGTGTCAGTATGCGTGTGTGTAAGTCTGTGTGTGTGCAGGTGTATATGTATGACTCTGTGTATAACATAGGAAAGAGTAAGCGGTGCTACAATGCCTGGCTTGTATTAATTACAGTTAAATAAACTAAAACACCATGGTAAGACACAAGATTTGCTCTACTATATACCAGCATACTAGTAGAAACGAAATAGTATGCCACTATATTAGTTTCGTATACGAGTATATTGGTATAGACCGATGTAATATGACGTAGTGGTCTCTCTGTGTACACCTCATCAACACTACACAATTCAACAACCATATTTGGATTTTCCAAGTGGGTTGCAATACGACAATTCGTGTGACGTGATCCTACATGCAGGACTCCAAGTAGTCATTTGAACTAGTGGGAATAACAACCAAATTTACTTCGAATCACATTCGTATCTCGTTTTGTACACAAAATAAGTTTATATGAGATAATGTATTTTTAAACAGAAGATGGGATGGTCAAAGCTGGAATCGCTTTGATCATGCGTCTGCTTGAACAATACTGCCTTGGAACTAAACAACAATAACACCGGCAATACTAATGATACAAACAACGACAGCAGCAATTACAATCACACAACACTGAAGTGAATACACATGATGCACATTATCTCAAAGTGATCACATTTCTTTTCAATAGAAGCTTGTACAATAACAACATAAGCATAATTGGGTATCACACTAATCACACTGTCTACAGCGACAGCGACAAGACAAATATTTAATCAATGCTAATCACAAATAATAACATAAATATACATAAAACATAAGAGTAAGATACATTACGAGAATGATGACAAGAATAAGAACTGAGAGAGCAAGACGTACGCAAAACATATTGAATCATAATGTAGATAGACAAGTCGTCTTTGAATAGAACTGCGTATGAAATTTATGGGGTCGATTTAACAGGACGTAAACAACAGATAAGAACCTACTGTAGGTGTTGCTACGATTTTGGGGAACACACACAACCCTTCCCCCCTACACACACAAACAAACACATACACACGCACATATATATATATATGTGTGTGTGTGTGTGTGTGTGTGTGTGT
>NC_068985.1:57404487-57406332 GCF_001194135.2 Octopus bimaculoides | reverse complement strand
TATATATATATATATATATATATACATATATATATATATGTGTGTGTGTGTGTATGTCTCTCTCTGTGTGTGTATGTATGTATGTACGTATGTTTGTGCGTCTTTGTTTCTCTCCCCAATATCGCTTGACAACCGATGGTGGTGTGTTTACGTCCCCGTCACATTAGCGATTCGGCAACAGAGACCGATAGAATAAGTACTAGGCTTACAAAGAATTAGTCCTGGGGTCGATTTGCTCGACTAAAGGTGGTGCTCCAAGATCGCCGCAGTAAAATGACTGAAACAAATGAAGGAATAAAAGAATAGAAGAATAAAATTAATATAGTTTATAACTAAACAATTTTACTTCTTCATTAGCTGGTTGAAGAAATTAAAAATTATGCACTTAACACATATTGTTAGAGTTGAAAGTAGAACGAGTTGAATCCACAACATTTAAATTAAGCTCAGATACGTTTACTAACACAATTTTACTGAACCAGAGTAGAAAGAAAATTGAAGAGGTGTCTTTATAGGTCAGAATATTTCGGCTGCCATTGAACGGTGCTGGTCTCTTACACACTTTCACAAAGCAGCGACACCCGTGGAAAGGTAGATAATTCGTGTGCAGCACACAGTCGAATGACGCACAAAACTAAAAGTTAACTGATTTTATGGTGCCATGTTACATATCTGTTTATGTGTATGCCGTATAATTTTAGCTGAGTGCCAGCGGACCATGGTCACCATATGCAGATGAGAAATAACTGCATAAGAGAAAGACAGATTGTGTGGACTGTAATTATTATTGGTAGAACTATATTTATGATGCAAGTCTTAAAAGGAGTAGCTTTTGATTTCTTTGTACTGTTGATTTGTTCTTCATCGCTATCCGGTACTATACGCAGATATACGTTTTGGTTCACATATACTTCCGTAGACGTACTAACGCTCGAATACACACACGCACGTGCGTGTGCATGTGTATGTGTGTTTGTGTGTGTGTGAGCGCGTGCGAGTGTGTGTGTGTGTGTGTGTGTGTGTGTGTGTGTGTGTTTGTGTGTGTGTGTTTGTGCGTGTGAGTGTATGTGCCCGAGCGTTAGTACGTTTACGGAAGTATATGTGATCATGTTCTGTTGTCAAAAGCTGGATACGTGACCAATATGAAATCACATGGAAATCGAAATGCCCAGGTAGGTAATAATCCTGGACACCAACTGCTTCTTACAACTTGTGTCATATGTCCCAAAAGTTGTAAAACAATATCTGGACTTAAAAGACATATACCAGTTCACAAAAACATTCTTTTTGAATCAGACTCCAAAGGGCAAAGATATAGAAGAAAATTGGATAGTGTGTTACTTGTGTTTCAAACCCTGTTAGTCATAAGCTGCTCTTAAAATTTCATCTCAGAGCTCATCAACGCAGTGATTGTGCACTGTGATGGGTGTGGTATGTGCTGATGGGACAGCTATCATCAATTAAGATGCAGCAATCATCATATATATATATATATATGTGTGTTTGTATGTGTGTGTGTGTGTGTCCGCGCACGTGTGCGTGTGGTTAAGTGTTTGCAATGACAATTGCGAGATCGTGGGATCGATTTCCAGACCAGGCGTTGCGTTATGTTCTTGAGCAAAGCACTTCATTTCATGTTGCTCTGCGATCACTTCGATATCTGACATGTGGCACCCGTTGCACTTGTACAGGTAATGTCAATCTGATGGAGGGAGGGAGCATATGTCTACACAAATATTTTGATCACTATAAACAAATCATGTGTGGTTGTTCGGTAGGAAATTGACGAACCCTCATATGTTGCCTAACGATGGGAGAGTCCATCGTATATATATATATATATAT
>NC_068985.1:57391919-57398335 GCF_001194135.2 Octopus bimaculoides | reverse complement strand
TATAGACTTATACACCTCTTCCACAAAAAAATATTTTAAAACTGCAAAAGTTTTGACATATAAAAGGCCAACTTACTTGCGAGCCGATGTGACTAGCATCCGTCCAGATCAGATAGATAGATAGATAGATAGATAGATATTCCTTTATTTTATCTTTCTAGCTGTCCATCAATCGATCTTCCTTTCTGTCTGTCTGTCTACATATCTGTCTATCTTCTTATCTATCTATCTATCTATCTATCTATCTATCTATCTATCTATCTATCTATCTATCTATCTATCTATCTATCAATTTATCTCTCTGTTTATCTATTTTTGATCTAAAATCTATATAGCCGTTTATCATTTTGTCTCTCTATATATATTTGTTTATATGTATCTATTCATCTTTCTGTCTTCCTTGCACTCTATCAATATATACCAGTTGCGTCTAATATACGTTTTTATGCTTATAATAGAAAGGATTATCATTATTGTTTTTATGAGCATTGTAGAAATGTTTATTATTATTGCTTTATACCACGCCTTTTCACATTTCGATTATAGATTATTCTAAATCGTATTCTACTATTAAATTGTAGCATAATTTTCAGTTCTAATAATTGAACATATAGAGTTTTATAGTGCTTTTGATCAAAGATATTAGCAAATTAATTTAGTGTTGAGCAGCTAATTTTGAATAACTTTTGGTTAAAGACATTCTGGTACGTATATCTTCGAATGGAATTGGCTTCTCACTTTATATAGAAGAATTTTGCCTGTCGGCATTCTTAAATCTTTCGGAATAAATGATTATACCATAACATATTTTGCATTCATTCTATTGAATTGGCAACGCGCTGGTATTCAAGGTTTTATTACAAAAACTTAAATTCTAGTTCACTAACATAGTTTCTTTACTCTATTAAACGATGCTTACATGTATGAGTTTACTAAGGTTAAAGTTATTTAGAACAATTTCAAATGCACCTTCCAATAAACTCTATGTTCCATGGTATGAATACTTTTATGCTGTTTAGATTCCGACATTTCTTTGTATGTAAGGTTATGATTTGGTGATTTAAGAGTGAAAAGAAAACTGAATAAGTAAATATTTATAATTACCTATAATCTGAAAATACTTTTATAGAATTTTGTATAACCTAAAAATATTTGTACGTTGGGAATGGGTATTGTAAATACATATCGAAATATGTATAGAGGTGTGGTCTAGGGTGTCTGCAACTCTCGACCTGAAACTTGTAGAAGAGAGATGTGTGTGTGTGTGTGTGTGTGTGTGTGTGTGTGTGTGTGTGTGTGTGTGTGTGTGTGTGTGTGTGTGTGTGTGCGTGTGTGTGTGTGTGTGTGAACGGTGTGTAAGTATCTCCTCAGACATTCAAAGATGCTAATATATACATGCATCTATATGCATGCACATACACACACACACACACACACACACACACACACACACATACATATATGCATGTATACGTATATCTATAAGAAAAAACACGATTGGTAGACTCGGTAGAGTATCAGATTAGATCGGTTTACGATAATCGTTCTGTGTCTCTACGCCTTCAGTTTAGGACACACTGCGGTTAAATTTGCATTTCACTCTTTCAAAGTTGATAAGTAATAGACCTAGTATTAATGGGAACATATCTTTTTCTTCCAGTTTGTTTTCCGTGTTTCTATTCCGGTCTCCTGGAGAGTAAGCACTAGATAGGGAGGGGGCCCTCGCTTGATCCGAAAACAAACGGTGAATTGTTATGAGAGTACTAAATATCTAGATTGTGCAGTTGTTCTCTGTTGATAGAAAAGAGTAGAAGGTGATGAAAAGAAGGAAAGAAAGAGTAATACTAGAGGAGAGGGAGAATGGTAGGGTAAGACTTGACTTGTCTTGATATTTACGCGAGCACATGTTGAAATGTATGTATATATATATATAAAGAGATTTGTTGTATCAGGTAACCCCATAAGTAATGTCTGGATTTTAAATCAGGAAAAACACGTAATCAGATGATACACTTTAATGGACGTTAAAAGTCAATATAGTTTCCATGGTTATCTGACATCTTTCCATCAACTCGTAAGCTTTTTAATCCCATTAGTGAAAAATTCTTTCGGATTTCATGAGAACAACTCTGAAAGGTCAGTTTCGATTTCCTCAATTATTTCGAGAGTTAATCCATCCAAATGATCTTGTAAACTCCGGAAAAAATGGTAACCTGAAGGAGCAAGGTCTGGGGAATAAAGCATATCTCTACAGTGTGGGGTCTTGCAGTGTCCTGATGAAGGCCCGCGGGTGAACAGTTGTATGGCTGGAACAAAGCTTGCTTGCCAATTTTTCCACTGAAACTGCATGATCTTTTTTAAGATCTACAAAAAGGAGCTTGTTGTCAAACTCAATTCGACGTCCTGTCCGGGCCTTATCTTCAAAGCTGAAATCTCTACTACTGAATTTTACAAACCATCTTCTGCAAGTTCTTTCATTCAGGCACTTTTCTCCATAACACGAGGGAATATTTCGAGTGGATCAGCTGCAGAGTTCCCTTTTTTAAAGTATTATGTGCTTTCAAATACTCCTTAGATATTTCTATGTTTGAAGAGCTAAATTAGTGAAATTTCAATTCGATTATCCTGAAAAATGAAATTTAATTATCTTAAATATGTCGAAATGCATATAAATATTACTTCATGCCATAAGACATTCTAAAATATTGTTAAAGCGTTTACAAATTAAAAATATAGAAGTCCGAACATCAATTATGGGATGACCTGATCAATAGATAGATAGATAGATAGATAGATAGATAGATAGATAGATAGATAGATAGATAGATAGATAGATAAAGATATGTATATATATATATATATATGATTATTATAATTACTGTTACGACTGTTTTTTTGCTGCTGCTGTTGTGGTTGTTGCTGTTGTTCTGATTTGTGGACACCTGCATCAATTCCAAAACAACAGTTTATATATATAATATCTTCAATTTCCAACGGAAAAGTGTTGCCCAGAAAGAGGATGCTTCTCAACCATTGGTTGAAGGACCTATGAAAACATATTGAGGAAGTTGAACCGCAGAAATTACTATGACAGCCATAACGGCAGGAAACAATTTATGCGAAACCACGTGAAACTCATAAGTGAATGTAACAAGGTAATTTCATTATTTTTTTGAGGTTATGGGTGGAATAATAAAAGTATTACAAATAGATTCGTTTATATACAATAAACAATATTTCTACGTTCAAAGGATTTTAAAACTCGAAATCTATGCATACGAAAGACAAATATTTATATTCATAAGTACACATAAACACAAAAATGCAAATACAGATTTATTTCTATAAAATGCGAATATATATATATGTGTGTGTGTGGCTGTGCGTGTGTGTATGTGGGTGTACATATATGTATATAAAATGCACATTTATATACATATATATAATGTGTATATATATATACATATATATCTTGTGTGTGTATGTGTATGTTTGTTTGTGTATATGTGTGTGAGTGAGTGTGTGCATGTGTGCATGTGCGTGTGCATGTGTTTGTGTATCTGCATATGGATGCGTTTGAAAATAGTTTAAATTCAAAGAATTCTTTGATAATCACCCATTGCACGAAGAAATGCTTTCGCTTGAATGTGAACAATTTTGTTTATAATAATAACTATTATTATTATTATTATTATTATTATTATTATTATTATTATTATTATTATTATTATTATTATTATTATTATTATTATTATTCACTGCGGAATACATAGGACGTAATTTGAATCGCTCCAGGTTGGTGCAGCTGAAAACATTTACTTACATCGATTTGATGCTTTTTTGCATTATATATTTCATTCCAATTTGCCAATAGAAACACCAGGAACCTTGTACTTGTTTACTATGGTTGTTTACCCCCATCAACGGGCTACATTTGGCCCATTAAATAAGCTCGATGGGCGTTTAATTTAATTTAATCAAATACAACTCAAAAAGATGCAGAGTGGGTCATACAAGAGTTGAGATGAAAAAAAACTTCTCCCACGAAACTGGTGATTGCTGAAAATTTCCTTCCTCTTCCCTCCGTTACCGGCAATAATACAGGATAAGGGGAGGAGAAAAACGAAAGTTGAACAGTAAAAAGTTCATTTCCTAGTAACAGCAGTGGTAGCAGTAACAGCAACAGCAGTAGCAGCAAGAGTGACATCAGCTGCAGTAGTAGTAGTAGTGGTAGCAAAAACAACAACGCAAGAGACAGCATCAGCAAGAACAGCAGCAACAATATCATAAGTGACAACAGCGACAGCCACCAGCACAACACCAGCAACACCAACAAGAACAACGACGACAACAACAACAAGAACAACAACGGCAGCAGCAGCATCAACAACAACGAGAATATTACCAACAATAAAAACCTGTCGCTGCAGCAGCGAAAAAGAAGCAACGCTTACCGTAGACATCACAAATAGAAATGAAATGCTGGCCTACGCATGGAAACTGATTAAATAAGAAGAAACCCGGGCCAACGTAACTATCCCATCAGAGGCAAATGAAGCGGTGGAAAATAGAACGGTGCTTTTCAGATGCATCTCAGCAGAGACGAAAAAGAACGGCTTTAATAGCCCAAGTAGATATTGATGCGGTGCTGAGGTGCATCAGAGATGAAAACTAGTATAAACAATACGGGATAAACAATACGGTGATGAACAATACGGCACAGTTTCAGTGCTGTTTAAGTCAGGATCCCTCGCTATGAAACATTCAATGACACCTAGCAAAACCGGCAAAGTCGTTTTTGTACCCCTCCCACATAGGGAAACGTACAGCACGTGTCTACATTTCTAGGATCCCACCAGGACTTGATATTTAGTGGATCCACTGATTTGTTTTAAAAGGTTAAAGAATATATTAGAATCACGATAGTAAAATATATTATACAATAATGTACAAAATAAGATTTTTTTTCTTCCAACATAATAACCAGTTTCGTTATCGCTTTTCTAATTATGAGTTTTGGATGAGTTTCTGAATTAGACATTTTGTTTGCTAGGGGTATTTAACAGTAAAGTGGAAGTAAATCTGTAATTTTTTATATTGGTCTACATTCGATTCTTACAATAGTTGGGGTAAATTTTAAATTTTCAGTATGGGTTTATATTTTACTCCGGCCTATATTTTTCGATAAATGAAACATCTTTATTTTGTCGTACTTATGTTGATATCCAAATAGCAAATTGATATAATGGAAAGATTAGGAATTGTGATTTCCGTTGTTTTGCAGATCTATCAAAGTGTTCACTGAGATATATCTGGCGATATTATAGGGAAGATATCTGTTGTCTGTGCACTGTATATATTTGTCTGATCGACATTCATGCCGACCCAAAATAGATTTTATCGCAACCCGAGCATCAGATAAGATAAATGAGGTTTTCAGAGGCCCAAGTGAAGTTGGATTTAACTTTGAATTTTTGCTCTTGTCTGAAATGGAATTCTGATCCTTCCAAATGATTAAAAGATGTTCCGCAGTTAGGATGATCACACTTTTTACTCTGGCGTCCGTTATTCTTGAAAATAATTTAGCATTTGTGAGGATCTTTTATATCTTTGGTTGTTTGCTGCTTTTAATGATTTTATAGGTACGCAGAATTTCATTCAGTTTGAAGTCCTTATGGAGTATTGGGAGATTTTGGACAATGGTGTTAAATTCTTCTTTGTTTCAGGGGGTTTATGTGGAGGCCATAAGGTAGTGTTTTTAGAGTAGGTGTGTTATTTTGTTCGACTTTTCTTAATGCTTTTGTCAATCCTTCATTTATGAGTTGAATTGGGTAGTGTTTGTCCTGGAGTACGTTATTAAGCTCTTGCAATTTTAATTCTCTGGTATTTTTTTGGACATTATGGTGAAAAATCCTTCTTGCAAGGCTGAAGGGAATATTTGTTTTGATATGTCTCACGTGGCATGAGCTATTTAACTAATTAATAGATATTGTTTAGCGTCTGCGGTTTATGTTTATTTTTTTAACCAGTGTCTTTATGATTAGGAATTCTTCTTGGATGTATTCCATTGTAAGTTGTTCGTCGGTGCTAATTCTATTTCAGTATATAGTCAAACACGTGTAATCACCCACCGTACGTTCTACCTTATATATATATATATATATATATATATATGACAGGCGTCTTTCAGTTTCCGTCTACTAAATCCACTCAAACCTCTTCGGCCGGCCCGAGGCCATAGGAGAGAAGACACTTGCTTAAGGTGCCATGCAGTGTGACTGAACCCAGAACTATGTCGTTGGGAAGCAAACTCTTTACCACACAGCCCTCTATTTCATGATGAACTTGTCACTCCCTCCGCTTCTTTCTTTTCCTTTTTATTCATTCTTACTGCTTTTTGTTCCTTCACCTGTCTT
>NC_068985.1:57385849-57391758 GCF_001194135.2 Octopus bimaculoides | reverse complement strand
ATGCATGCATACATACATATATAAATACATATACCTATATATACATATATATATATATACACACATACATATACATACATACATACATGCATGCATACATACATATATAAATACATATACCTATATATACATATATATATATATACAAACACACACACATTTATGTATGTATGTAAGTATGTATGTATGTATGCATTTATGTATGCATCCATATACCTTCTAAAACAATCTGCCACCAAGTTAAAAACGGTTTTCGTATATGTTTCGATGCTTAAATCGTGCTATTGAAACATTTACTCCTACATGGATATTCAAATACCGACTGCTGATTTCACACAGATTCCTAAATATAGCCATATCTGATATATTCTATTAAGTTATGGTTAGCAAATTTTGCCGATAATAGGAATATCGGCAAATGTTATTTCTCCACCGATAATAGGAATACTGGAAATCAAACTTTCCATATAAAAAACTGTACGTGGGAAGAAGAAATTTTGGCGAGTTTCAATAAAAACTTTATGGAAATACAAGAAAATATATTCAAGACTTTTAACAAACTAGGATCTGGATAAATAAAAAAAAATAGCTAAAATTTGCTGTCGTATGTTTGCATGATGTTAAATCACTCAATACAAAAAGTTTAGTATGGAAGCTACCCAGACTCCAGTCCTAGTGTCCATAAAGATTGTTTATGTTATAAACAAGATGTGTTTGTCAAAAGAAAATTTTCGAATTTTTATTAAATGACATGAGGGAAATGCAAAAGATCCATGTTGACTGTTATAGATTTAATCGACAACAAAAACAGCTCAGCCAAAAATGAGGAATGACATTGGCAATAAGATAGTCACCTACACTCGTACGATGAAATGAATTTGAACAGAGAATGGTGGATTATTTTCAGTCATCACCATGCAATAAAGATTAGGGGCTCGGGTTTACTTTTCTGTGTGTCAGCTATTCAACAAGACAATTCACACGTAATCCCCCTACACACGTCACACACACACCCAAACGGGCATACAGGCACAAACTTACACACTGATACACTCACACAGACATGCACACACACGTATACGCATCTAAATGGATAGACGAGGACAACGATGATGATGATGATGATGATGATGATGATGATGATGATGATGATGATGATGACGACGACGACGACGATGATGACGATGATGATGATGATGGTGATGATGGTGATGATGATGATGATGATGATGATGACGACGACGACGACGATGATGACGATGATGATGATGATGATGATGATGGTGATGATGATGAAGAGGAGGATGGTGGTAGTAGTATTGGTGATAGTGGTAGCGATGATTCAGATGAGTATGATAATGATGCATCTGTGTGTGTCAATGAACATTAAATATTATGTACATAAATATTTAAATTGCTGATAAACTGTCATATTCTACCGTGCTGATTCATGTAATATCGTGCAGATATTATATAAATCGTAGACTGAAGTCACATATTTATAATACCCAAAATCTGTCAAAATGAAAAAATTGACTTTTAAATCAACGCGCTTTGCAGCGACTGCACTTCCAATGTACTTGTAATCTACATTATCGCCATCAATCTGCACATGATAGAGCGAAGGAATTTGTCGTGCACATGATTCGCAAGTTGACCAATAACTTGTTAAGCTTTTAACAAAGTTATGGAGAGGGTTATTGAACAGTTCACTATGCCTCGAATGTCACCAGCGTAGAAAAACAAGGAAAAAATCTAACTCAAGATAACCTTCCTTGAAAATGGATGAATATCGTATTGTTGAGATGCATGCTATCGCCCGTAAAATGTTGCGTTGTTGCAAGATATGTATTGCTTCTGCAGATATGAATGAAAGCACAACTGAATTACAGTCAACTGGAGACTATTTTGATCGTTAGAATACTGGTGAAGGTTTTCTGTAGTGTACCATAAAAACTGAAGAAAACGGGTTGATGAGGTCGAAACAAAAATACAAAAACATTTGTTGCAGTAGGCAGGATTACCATCGCTGTGATTGAAAACTGCACGTTAGTGTCATTCAGATGCAAAGGTATTGTATGTTGTCGTTTTTATGTTGGAAGTTTGTTCCATTAATGAGGTGTTTACATGAATGTCTCTTAGTGTTTGAGAGACGGTGTGTGTGCATAGGAAGAAGACGCTTGAGACATGAACAAACTCTGGAGGTTGCATCACGACAACGTATTTACACATGCATCCCTCCTTCATCACTGTTTGAGAAAGCACACAAAAGCTGGCCTATTCTCCTGATAGCATTTTCTTTTTTTCTTTCCTAGATTTGTAATCCACTCCGAGAAATTAAGGGATTTTGAGTAACAACAAGGACAATTAACCATCTGAGTTGTAAACTAGGTATAAAATCGCCTTCATTGCCATATACCTTCCAAAATTGTAACGAAGGCTGAAGGTGGCGTAACAACAAGGAGAGGGACAATTTTAGACGGAGAGAAAAATAATAATATCGTAAGCAAAGTAAAAAAATAACATTTCCTCTTTAAAATGTTCGTTTTCATTTTGAGTGGACAGCGTACACTGCAACTTGGAACCTGAATGCGTGTAATTATATTTGAGAAAGAAAAGATTCATAGAAGATATGGCATGCTATAATGTCATCGAAGACGAATTAATTTGTTAAAATGAGTGGGCTTTTCTGTAGAGGTACACTAGCACTTGTTAATGGATTGTTGATTTCATTAGTTTGCTGCTAAAGATATGGTCGCTATTTTGATGGATCGTCGCTATATTCCATCTCATGCATCGAAGACACGGAGGTAATTTCCAGCTTTTTAGAAATAAGCCGCAAGTAAAGCAGAGGTGAAATTAAAGTGACTCAAAGAGGCGGCAAATTTCTTACAGTAATTTCTGAGGACATTAGCAGGGATTTGATCTTCACATAGATATGTCAAATTCTAGTTTCCGCCATATCTGTACAGTTTTATTTTAAAGATTATGCTGTGTTGCAGTGCACCACATTATAGCCTGGTGTTTATTGGTTTGCTATCACGGATTGGTAAATGGGATTTGCTGTGAATTTCTGAGAAAACGATATTGCTTGTGTCATTTTGTTCATCAGTGAAGAAATTAGTTTTAAACAGGTAATGTTCAAATGTCATTACAACTGGCATTTAAAAATATTTCACAATACTTGGCCCTTTCTGCTGTAGATGTGTTGATACAATTGTCAATTATTATTATTATTATTACCATTGTCTTTGCACAGGTTCTAACGCTGGCAATGTACTACAGCCTCACCTGTTCACTACCAGTGAACTACGGTAACACCGCTTATTTTTCGAGCACCTTCCGGAGTATTCGAGCAATTCCAAGCAGTGATTTTTCTGCAAGTGCTCCACCCTTATTGCAGCCCCCATTTGTTCCACGTACTTCTCGAAATGTTTGCTCACTGTTCCCAGGGTTCCGACAATTATTGGTACTACCACTGCCTTTTTCCTCGACCACAACTGCTTAACTTCCCAAGCTAAACTGTCATATCTCTCAAATTTTCTTTCTACCTTATCGCATACCTTCTTGTCAGCTGGTCATGCTATATCTATGATCCAGCATAGTTTGTTTTCTTTCTCTATTAAGACTATGTTTGGCTTACTGTTCTCTATCTCATGGTTGCACTGAATCATAAAATCGCATAGGATTTTCCATTTCTATTTTCGACGATGCCTTCAGGTTTGTGGTCGTACCAATTCTTTGCTCTGTCAAGTCCATACTTGTTGCAAAGTGTCCAATGGACAAGTCTAGCTATATTGTAGTGGCGTCTTTTATATTCCTATTTCTTCTGGGCTAGTGGCGTACATTGGCTGGTAATATGCCATACGGTTTCACGTTTTGTCCACATATTCTGCATTTATCACTTTCTGATGTGTTGTCTATTCTGTATTTAATGTAATTTGCTCTTAGTGCTTGTTCTTGGTCAGCACAAATTAGAGCCTACGTTTCTGGTTTTAAATCACTTTTAGTCATCCACAGCCATTTTTTTCTCTCTCTGTCTTATCTTCAACATCCCTATAAAATTGACCATGCATTCTTTTCTTTACCCACCTATTTTTAGTTTCATTCGTTTTCAATTACTTGTATAGTGCTTTATCTTTGCAATCTTTCATATCCTGCATAAGCCTGACCTTCTTATTTCTAATAATAGCAGTTCTGTGGTATCTTTTACATACCTTGCAACGTTGTTTTCTTCTGCTCTAATTTTGTGTTTGCATCCAATAAGCCCTCTTCTCCTTCTTTTTCTTGGTACATACAGTCTGTCTGTATTACTTTTTGGGTGGAGTGACCCATATCTAGTTAGCAACTTCCTTGTCTTTCTGTCTAAGTTGTTTAGTTCGTCTACTGTCCATGCGATTACCCCTGCTCCATATCTAAGGAGTGAAACCGCCCTGTTGTTGATAGCTTCGATCTTATTCCGTCCGTTTAATTTCGACTTAAGGAACAGTCACAGTCTGCGGAAGTATTCCACCTTAAATTTTTCTGTAATTTCTTTCTCCATCAATTTATCCATTTCCAATATCCCCAAGTACTTATAGCTCGTCTCTTGTATCTGTTTCATAACCTCCCACGACGGTATCGTTAGCCCGTCCATACATTTGATTTTGCCTCTCTTCAATACTAACACACCACACTTTCTCAGTCCGAACTCCATTCTGATATCAGCACTGAATGTATACACCGTATCAACGAGGGAACTGACTTGGGCTTCATCTTTACCATAAAGTGTGAGGTCATCCATGAATAACAAATGGTTGACTTTTTGTGGGCGGCTTTTGAATACATACCCAGCTTTTGCTTTCCTCAAAATCAGTGTTAGTGGCATCAAACACAGTTAAAAGATCAGTGGGGACAGGCAGTCTCCTTGGAAGATGCCCCTCCTAATTTCTACTGCCCCTAAACTTCTTCCGTATGCTGTCAGGTCCGTCCTCCAATTCGCCATACTTTTTCCTAGCAATCACTCAACATTCGATGCAATACCAAATAGGTTGATATAATCCATAATCCAAGAATGTGGGATCATATCATCTGCCTTACGATAGTCGATCCATAACATGGCTAAGTTACTTTTCCTCCTCTTGCAGTCTCTAAGTACAGCTTTGTCTATCCGGAGTTGATCCTTAGTACCTCTGTATTTATGCTTGCAACCCTTCTGCTCATGTGGTAGGACTCCATTTTTTCCACATGTTCGTACATTGACTCTGCGAGTATTCCAGTCAATAACTTCCACATTACTCCTCTCACACTCCAAGTCTTGCTCCTATTCTTCTTATGCTCTCTTCAATAAGAAAAATATATTGTACCTATTAGTAACTGACTCTTGTATGCATCGGCTCTCCTAAGCATTTAGACCCTCTGATGAAGCCTAGAGGCACACTCAACATCCAAACTCTATCTACCCATCCCTACAGAACACTGAAGAGATGGAGCTAGCATGGAGGATATCGTGATCTCTTGGCAGAAACGGCCGGAAGGAACTGATCTTTTAATCTTTTACTATTTTATGTATTACTAGTATATATTGCATGTGTATATATTCTTATAATACTTCCTTTGGTTTTGGATTAAATAGACATAATAGAATGTCTACCGGCTGATGTATGTCAATTTTGTATTCCCTCTATTTTCTTTTTGCCGTATAAATGAAGGGCAATCCACTTTTTACCCCCTGCCCATATATGACACTCAATTGCGAAATTCCCACTCAATAGTCATCACTTAGGTATTAATAATTGGTCTCACTACCAGCAGTATATTGGATAGGTACTACCCACTAGTTGGTTGGCTTCCCAACCTACCTCTAACTCTTACGGGAATATATATATATATATATATGTGTGTGTGTGTGTGTGTGTGTGTGTGTGTGT
>NC_068985.1:57384290-57385839 GCF_001194135.2 Octopus bimaculoides | reverse complement strand
TATATGTGTGTGTGTGTGTGTGTGTGTGTGTGTGTGTGTGTGTGTGTGTGTGTGTGTATACATGTAAGTATGTATGTATTTATGAATGTATGAGACTTGCACTCAGTTGGTCACTATAAAGAGGCTTCCACTTGATCCAATCATTGGAACAACATGCATGGGAACTTAACGGGGAAGCGGCTGAGCAATCTGCAGATATGCTTACCGTTTACAGGATCTTCAGCGTGATACGAAATGTCACAAGGCTGGCACTTTGAAATACAGGTAATAGTCATATTTGGCAGGTTCATTAATTTTATTTTCAACCTCAATTTATATAACTCACATCAACTATTGGAATAAGTCCGCATTACTACAAACACTTCGTACACTGTATATATTCTATTTATCGAAACTTTGAACAAATATTTCTTTCTGGTACGTTAACACAGTCTTTATGAGTATCATATAATTTTATAACATTTGAGAAAAGAACATGTGAATACATGAAAAATGAAACTGAGTTATTTTCTTAGTATATTCAATATTTCTAACACTTAGATTGGTATGACATATTTAATTTTCGCTGGGTAAATGATTATAAATAAATATGATATTTTTCAGTGTATCTTATCTAACGAAATGCTAATTAGAGAGATCTCCTTTCTCCCTAATTTGTCCCCGGTGCATTAATTAAAGCCAAGTGTACGAATGTATAAGTCATGAAATAGCTAATGAGCAGAGTAAATATGACGAAACATGATTAACTTTTAAACTTAAATATTTCTCATTTCAAGTCTCAAATATATATATATTTGTTGAAACTATACTAGTTAAAATATATGTTATATATTATTATATATTATTACTATATCATATATGTTTTCAAAGCTTCTTTCCAAGTGATAAGTACCCAGGCAAATTGAGTGTGGCATAACATTACCTATTCTCCTAGAAAATCATGTAGCGATTCTCCAAGTTTTTCGACTATGCCAATATTAAAATCGACATAAGTTACGTCAACATTTGAGTTGTTGAGCAGCTGTTTTAACATCTAGTCGTAATAGTAAAAATACTGTGTCAAGCAGCTTCTACGTGGTCGAAAACTGCCGTGTGTCAGTCAGCAAGCTATTCTCTTCAAGGAATGCAATTAGTTTCGTTCGAACTATTCGCTCCATGACTTTGCTCATGTGCTAACATTACTTTCATATTTCCCGCTGATAACGGCTAAAGAGCTAGAAACGTTGCGTCTGGGAATCCGATTGAGGGTAACACTGGGCAGATATGGTGTCTTTGCACCTTTTACCATATAGGAGAATTTATTTCTTCGTGGTAACTGCAGTAAATTCCTTTGGAATTCGGAATGTGTCAAAATCATTTTAACTAACCCAATGATCATTTATGACTTTTCATCTAGCTATGATACTGCTGAATATATATTAATTTTACATATACATACATGCATACATACATACATATATACACATACACACATATAATGTATTTATATGTATATATACGTATACATATATATATATATGAATATATATATATGAATATATATATATAT
>NC_068985.1:57379732-57384109 GCF_001194135.2 Octopus bimaculoides | reverse complement strand
AAGTACATATATATGTGTGCATGTGTATGTTTATGTGTGTGTGTATGTATGTATGTATGTATGTATGTATGTATGTATGTATGTTTTTTATGTATGTATGCATGTATGCACGTATGTATGTATGTATGTATATATGTATGCATGTATGTATGTGTAAAATCTAATACGTTATATAACAAGATGGCCTTGCATTAAGGGCAGCAGGTTGTCAGAATCAGTTATTATAAATATTAGAATAAATGAGAAATAATTGGCCTATTATATGTTCAAGTCTCAACGCAGACGTGACTTGGATCCATCCTTTCAAGACACGAACAATACTTTCTGGAGAACAATGAAACAAAGTTTTGAGGGCGATTCCGTTGACTATCATAAACGGTATTCAAGAACAACTGTCATTAGGTCTGAGAATTCCAAACGAAATTTTGCGGCATTGACCCCGTTTAAAAAGCAAGGGAGGGAAGTGTGCTCACCCTAACAGAGAATACTTTGTAGAGAGGAGCGGCACCAAGTGTTATTAGATTGGAAGACATGTTCGACGCAGTTATATATTTTACTCGGTTTAGAAACAATGAAGCCCCAATGAAAAGGCGCAAAATATGAAGAAAACAAAACATTTGATATCGTTGTCTTTAAATATGCGTGAGATGATTTTTGTTCAACAACGTTATCAGTCATATCGCAATTTAAATTCTAACGTATCTGGAAATGATTTTATCCAAATAAATGTTTGAATTTTTTCCTTTTACGAATGTGTCTTTAACTTCCTGCCGCTGAAAGGATTTTCAAACATAGAAATGCAATTAGACTTCCGCCAATTTCTGATATGAATATGTCAGGAAATATTTCAGCTGGTTAACAGAAACGGATTATCTATGAAGAATTCGAACATAGATCTTAAAATGTAATCTTCACATGTTGAGGTTATCTCTACATATTTTCTATCGCAATTATAACCAGTACAGATCTTGTTACGACATTTCGTATCTGAGGCGGCTGATGTGAACAACAATGAGATCGAAGAGGGAAGATGGATAATAGGCGTATATGACATATTTCAGGAGCTTTTACTCCTTCATCAGCACCCATCCAACCCATTAATGATCAACGAACTCATTGCTTAAATAGCCACTAAATATAGCAGCGTAACGTTACTGGATATAACAACTGTACATATTAAACACATTCTTCGAAGCTGGTATATAGATAAAAATATCTTCTAAGACATGGTATGTTGTTAAGTCAACAGAATATACTACAAAGTGTATTAAATGCTTTTATAAGTCAATACCGCGTTTTGCTGTGTTAGCAGCAGTGCTATTACACCACTTGTTAAGGTTATCTTTACAGATTTTCAATAGAAATTATAGCCAATGAGTTCGTGAATGATTAATGTGTTGGGAGGGTGCTGATGAAGGGACAAAAACTCCTGAAATATGACAAATACGCCCATTATCCATTTTTCATCTTCGATCTCATTGTTGTTGTTTACATCAGATGTCTCGGATACGAAACGCCGTAACAAAATCAGTAGTTGCTATAATTTCTGTGGAAATTCAGTAGAGATAACTCTAACAAGTGATGTAATAACACTGGTAACACAGTACTGGCTTATGAAAAAGCGCTCAATATAACTTGTAACATATTATGGCTGCACAACGAAATGCGGTGTCACTACAAGTCATTCATAATCTTCACATTCTAAGGGATGCGAAGATTACGCAAAACAAATATGAAACTCTATAAATGGTCATGAATTTAAAAACGTCCTCGTGATGGACAAGTTTGAAAAAGCGAAAACAAAAGGTAAGTACAATATTGGACACCTCCAATCAACGAAAAGTTAAATTCGACGTAATCACTATGAAACTGGCTAGAATAAAATATCAGTAGTGTCAGAAATTTAATGAAACAAGGCCATTCATTGATTGCAATGGTGATACTGTCCAACACTTGTCTTCAGCTTAACATGCTAACTTTCTATGAAATATATTTATGTTCAATATATTTATTAAATATAGATATATATTAAACATATTTACTGAAAAACTCTAAAGAACATTAATGATATCTATTTCGGGTATTGGTTTGTGTGGCTTTGTACACAGGGGAAACACAATATTCTAGCATTTGTTATTGCACTGAAATGAAGAAAATACACATATATGATGAAGGCTTGCGGACTGAAATTTAAAAGTTGTAAAGATTTAATAAACATGTTCACAGCATAACTGTGTTGAGTAAATCTTCAGGTCAATGCTAAGTTGTTTTATATATAACTTTGCAATAACAAAAACCAAGATATATATATATATATATATATATATATATATATACACATATACATATACATATATGTGACAGGCTTCTTTCAGTTTCTTCTTACAAAGTCTACTCACAAGGCTTTGGTTGGCCCGAAGCTACAGCACAAGACATTGTTGTGCTGTAGAATAGAACCTAAGATCACGTTGTTCGGAACGAAGTTTCTTAAACACACACCAACACCTGCGCCTATTACTGTGAGAAAAGGAAGAAAATGTATTTGACGGCGTCTGTGTAATTAATTTTGCGTTCCAAAGTAGACTAATGTTTATTGCTATTATAACTTCCTGACCTGTGGCGAAATCTTTGCTACTGAATGACATTTGAACAAACTGCCATTTTCCCTTCCTGTGCAATTAGCATCACTCTTTATGATATTATCGTCCAAACAGTCTCTCTGAATATATTACTTGACTTCGGTGTATATGTATGTGTCAGTCAGAATACTTTACATGTTTTGTAACTGTGTATGTCCCTCTCTTTTTGTTTTATATGTGTACTAGAGTGTGTATCGATGTGTGAAAAGAATGGAAAAATAATACGATAGTCAAGTCCAGCCATCGTAAAAAAATAAATTACATTTACTTTGAATAGATAACGTTATATAAGAAGATATATAGACAACAGTCAATCTGTTTTACAACACAGAAATATTTCATTATAAGTGAAATATTTTAAAAAGTGTTCATAGATGATGAATGGAATGTCCTGTAAAGAGTTTCGTTTTTAAAAACATTTATTTACATATACAAACGCAAACTCTCACAGGCACACAGGCACACATGCATTCACATACAAGAATGAATGTATGACAGAGTTTACAAACAGTAGCATAAGTCTACTAAACGACAGAAGAATACATACATATACACATATCTATATGCATGTATATATTTCAGTTTTAAAATCTTTTACCCTTGCCAATATTTCATACAGAGTCACACAGCTAATGAACTAAAGATATATATGTACCTAAAGGCAAATTGCTAATAAGCCAAAATATTAATTATATATATATATATATTGAGAGTAGGTGCAAAGTATGAACAAAAAACAACTAAAGTATTATAATTATCAGATATTTCGTTGAAGGCCATTTTCGCCGAAATATAGTTCGCTGTTGAATGATACATTTCCTTTACTTGGATGTAAACTGTATAGTTTCTTTGTTTTATAAAGCATTGCAACTAGCAATTTTCTATGTATATACTTATGTATTTGATTGTGTACTAGTTCTACTTTACTACAGTCGTCTGGGTTGATATTCGAAATTAAAAATTCGAAATATTTCTGCAAGAAATATTTGCTTTCTGACTTGATGTAATGAGGGATACAGCTATATAGTACTTGTCAGACAAGATTCTTATTAATATAGTCTTTCAAAACTAGACTTGTGTATTGTTGGTTTTATAGAATAAGACGTAATTAATAGGCATAATCAATCATATATATTTGCGTTTATATGTGTTTATGTATGTGTGCATGTCCTAGAAAATTTAATCTCTCTCATTGATGTTTCACTAACATCCTTAAGGTTTACAACTACGTTATTAAAAACGCCATTAAGAGAAAGCGAAACCGCGTTCTCTACGAATTAGGGAGTTCAACTCAAGATCAAGTAACCTTAGTTCCAATTCCTTGAACAAAATCTTCATTTCACATTGTTCGGTTTTCTTTAGCTGCAGAATTTGGTGTTGACACTACACATTCTCCTCAAGTGGGCATATTCTGGATGGTCCGCTGGATCAACGGCGAAGAGTCCAAGAACAAGATTTTGTGTGTTCGTGACTAAAACAATTAATAAAAATAGCCTTTGTAACGAAAGGATATTCAGTCAAGAGTGACGGTTGACTGCAGAAAGAAGTAATCTGAAACTTAAAGATTAACAGACCGATGCGATTGGGCTTACAAGTGATTGACAAGGAAGAGACTGGTAACTAGCACATTCTCCAGTTGTAAAATTTCAAGTATCTCATGGTAAACATTAAATATTCTAGATCTATTTCAAATGAAGTAATAGTCAAATTCTTTCTATGTATATATATATATATATAT
>NC_068985.1:57378222-57379359 GCF_001194135.2 Octopus bimaculoides | reverse complement strand
AATAAAACCAGTAAAAATAAAGATAATTCCAAATCCTGGATTTCTGGCTTTGCATAAATAATAATGCTCTGCCTTCATCAGTGGAATATACTCCAGTACATAAATACAAATACATGTATATAAACAGTATACTTACATATACGGACGTATACATACATATATATCCACGTATGCACACGACTAGCTTAAATAGCCCGCCTAAACAACCTTTCGTGCGATCCGAAATTATATTTATATAAATAAGGATAAGATCGATATTTAAAATATTGATCTTATCAAGTGGTATACATGTATTTGTATTTATGTACTGGAGTATATTCCACTGATGAAGGCAGAGCATTATTATTTATGCAAAGCCAGAAATCCAGGATTTGGAATTATCTTTATTTTTACTGGTTTTATTTGGTCTTCGTCTTCGCTAATCGTGCCATGCGGACATTTATTGTTGTTTTAGAGTCTGATTTGACTGCTATTTTTTCAGCGCGGTGGTATTTCTTGATACCCTGTATTATAATTTTAAATAATTTATATATGTAGATAGATAGATAGATAGATAGATAGATAGATAGATAGATAGATAGATAGATATAATTATAGATATATATGCCGTTAATTACTTTTTTACGTTCCAAATTCAACATTCGACCATAGTTATCCTTACCTGTGCATTTATTGGAATATAATGAATGTATTCATTGAAATTTAATATATATTTTATTTACTGCATTCGAAATCATTTAATTTCACGCTAGCTCTAGTCAGTAATACATATATTACATTTGAATATAGGTTTTGTTTTCTGTAGACTTTTTTTTGGCTTTTGTTTTCAGTGAAATATATTTACTATATGTATGTAATATATATGTAAACATTTTGTTTGCCGTTTTAAAAAAGAACATGGACAAAATTGAGATTCTATAGTTCAATAAATATGTGAGCAATAAATAACGATTTAAAATGAATTAATGTGTTCAAATGAGCTCAGACATTCGATAAAAATTGTTCAAGGAAAGTAAAATAGTTTCAATATATATATATATATATATTATTTAATCGTATTCTGTATCGGTTTTGTCAGTTGTTAGGAAAAGCACTATCCTCATACAAAATTAAAAGATCGCTTACCTTATATATATA
>NC_068985.1:57371749-57378157 GCF_001194135.2 Octopus bimaculoides | reverse complement strand
ATATATATAACAATTCTATTTTAATTTTATCTTGGTTTGTTTGTTATCCGAAAAATATAAGTTCAAAAATGAAAAAACTACTCACGGTGAATATATGTTGCTTTCAGAGTTAAATGGGCTTTGTTGTAGGGAGCATTGTCCTTGCTTAGGGCATGTTCTGGTTTGGTTTTGCATTCTAAATTGATAACCACTTAACTATAAGACAGTTAACTGATATATGACATAGAATACATAATAATTTATCGAATAGAGTAAAAATAATACTTCAATTTCTCATGGTATATAGTGACACTGCCATTTCAACTTTTTTTCTTTAATTTCCCACTCACTTGGGTACTGATTTAATCAACCACTTAGCAATTTATTCATCTCTCTCTGTTACAGAAATATCGCGAAGTCAGAAATACACTGATGTGATTTAATAACAGCGAAAACTGTCAGAAATTGTTTCTATTCAAAATAAGTTAAATATCAACAACTAATTACTTTTGTATCTTTTTCATCAAATTATCTATTCTTCACGGAAAGTTTTATGGTCACTACTTCCAATTTAGCAGCATAAAGAATTTAACTACTGTTTTCCTGCTGGTGGTGTCCCTGTGAAATTTTTCATCGCTATTTTATGAGAAAATCAGGAATTACATGCCTACTTGTTTCTAATTTATATTTTGTTGCCTTTTGTTTAAAATGTTTGTTATTACTGATGATTCAGTGTGAAGGTACATAACCTTGTCATTAGAAAGTTGAGCTTACAGTCACGAAAACATCGGCTCGACGCATGGACTGAATTGTTCATTGTGTCCTGTATTTATCCACTTCATTTACGTTGTTCCAGTTTACTCATCTGAAAATGAGTGTCAAATGATGCAGCCCTCCTACCCATCCATGTCATATCATGCAAGGTCCGCCAAGTATTGTGTAAGCGAGCCGAGTGGGTGTCACGCTTTGCTCACGACTCACAAAAGCATACAAAACTATTCGCAAAAGTATGGTGAATGTTACTAGACCATGATAGCCAGCGAGTGATGGCTAAGGTTTGGTTTAGCAATGACGTTTTGAAAAAATGAGTTTACATCGATCCCGTGACATCAGCGATTATATAAATACGCAGTGTTTAGAGTAGGTGTAATTTCAGACACATTTAGTTGTTATTTCTAGCACATGTGAGCGCAAGAGTGCGGTTAGCACACTTACAATATTATAGAAAAAGAGATTCCGTGAAATCAACGTCACGTACAAATCTCACTGTCTCTTTCCTTCTCCCTTTTTCTCTCTCTTTCTTTCGTTCCGTGTGTTTCTTTTCTAAGTTGCATGCAAAATTCATCGTGAACACATTTACAGAACATGCTCCAACTTTCCTATATGATATCCGTATTATGTGCATATTACGTGTATGCTTGTCATATTTAATGCTAACGTTTGTACAAGCATACACCAACAAAGGCAAAAATAATGTGAAAACAGCTAATTCAGTATCACCTTATATATCTTTGAGAAAATCATAAAGATTGGCATTTTCCAAAAGATATCCTTGAGTTTTGAATTCTCTTCATTATCAAGATATACATTCCTGTCTAACATTCTATTACGACATTCATATGATCAGCTTTTGATAGTAAATTTATATACCAGCATTTTAGGATTTATAAGAACTGCACTCGCACACATGCAGACGCATACACACATGCATACACATATATGCATGTGTTATGTGTGCATATATGTATGTGTGTGTGTGTATGTATGTATGTATGTGTGTGTGTGTGTACGTGTGCGTGTGTGTATGTATGTATGTATGCATGTATGTATTCTGATTGAATCTTTGCGTCAGGATGTACCCACTTGCGTCAATGTAGCCTTGGCCTGAAGAGTAGCCGGCGGCATACAATTCACTTGGATTTTACCACTTCTGAAGTTACACTCGCTATGAAACATATGTAGCCTGGATTTCCCATACTCCATTACGTAACTCTTGTATTCTTTTTCGCACACTTCGCAACTCTGTTTGCCCACCGAGGAATACAAAAAGGATTTTTTTTTCACCCGATCGTTCCTCGATAAAGAAAACAAAATCTACAGCCTTACGTCTCAATAAACCACTTTTGTTCCTGAAAGTTGTTTTTTTTATATATATTCACTACGGATTGCTCGAAGATAATTTTCTTCCTACACCTGGATCCCGGTATCTTATATATATATATATATATATATATATATATATATATATATATACATATACGCACATGCACACACATACAGTTATATATGTATGTATCTAGGTATTATCTATGCTTAGGAAGAAAATAGCAATATACTTGATTATTCAATGAATTTAAGTAATAGTGTTAGTATTTAACAAGTGAATATATGTCATATGGAAGGCGATTTGCTGCATTTTGTTTGCTGCAGTAGAATATTTGCCAACTGAAATGAACAATTTATTGATATCAATATTATCATCAATACCAAGCAAGATTTGAAACCCGAACGTATATGGATGAGGCTAAATACTAAAAGGAACATAATATCGTGTCCTCTAATGATATATTGTAAGTTATATAAGAACTATAAAACATATTTTGTAATTTAATACTTAATGTTCAAAACATCTATGGTATAATATATGTCGTTTTAAGATAAAGTGAAATTGATCAGCAACGCTATCGTTTACATATTGTCTGAAATGAGAACTTGCTTATAAGATTACCATTTCCTAAACTATTAATCTCATCGTTTGAAATGAAACATTTACTGTCGTTTATGGCTCGTTTAATATCACATCGTTATAAGTTTCGAATACCTGGATGTGTACATAGTATTACGCATATTGTACTTAGTGATTTAGTTTTAAAATAATACTGCTTTCATCTTTATGATTCTGGGGTATGTACATTCAAAGTTATGTGTTGATGTTATTTGAATTTATCTTTTAATAATCACAGGCATACATAACTTATGTCTGTACTGGATTTATTGCGTGGGTAATCTAACAAATCTAACAAATCGCTTACGACATCGAATAAAGAAGCTGACAGACGTTAAATATAGTTGCTTTTAGTGAATTATAGATATACCTTTCCAATATACCAGTAATTGTTCATGCCAGTAATTATACATTATTAGCAGAGTTACGTAAAAACAATGTTAGTTCGAATTCATAAATATAATGCTGCATCGAGAAGTAAATACATCTTTTAATGAGCAATGATTAAAGACATTGAATCAGATGTTTAAATGAAAATATCTCTAAGTATAACGTTAATAATTTAAACTTTCATACAATATAAACTAAAATATGGTAGTTTTAACAGTGCTATGTGTCAAAGTTAACAGCTGTTAAAATATAAGTGACTAGAAATCAGATAAAACAAGCTGTTCCATGAAATACATCCGAATGTTTTACTGTTATCTTTGATGATTAATTACCTACACATATTTTAAAATTTAAAGCTACAATCATTATTTCAAAAATCCTGGGTAGCAATACTTTATCCAAATATGACCGTTTCTATCTCCAACAATTACATGACTCTGGGATTTCACCATATGAAGATTTCAGCGTAATAGCTAACAGTTAACATGACTCAAAACACCTATCAGCCTTCTCTAAGATACAGCCAACAAAACACCAAAAATAACCATCAACAACAACCTGATCGAACGGGTTTCTTCTTTTCGTAGCTTCATTTTTTATAAACTTTAGATGCGGCCATAAATAATAATTTCGATGATAATATGATTGCAGCCAATGCTGCGTAAGGAAACTATAATTAAGGAGACATAAAAAACCTCAAAACTCAAAACTACCAATGAATTGTCCTTAGAGGTAATCATCAGCACACTTCTTTATGCAAGCGCAGCGAAGGCATGTCACTTATTATTGATGCCACATCATACGAGAGGATACCCAAAAGTAACCGGAAACATTCTTTATTGGGCAAGTCCGTTGTATTTCGGACTTCCGCCGCTAGAAGTCACTTGATGCAACCCTCTGGCATCAGTCTGATCACAAGGGTCGTCGTGTGAGGCCGTATTGCCTCGTGGCGCATCTTTGTTATGAAATTCTTCTCCCCCTTTCGTTGATTTTTGCGACGGCTGAAACGAAGGAGCGGTATGCTTCCATGAATTTCTGTTTTCCGCTAGGGAAAACGATGGGCGAAATAGTTGTCATGCTTCAAATAGCTTACAAGGATGCTGTACCATGAGCAAAACACAAGTGTACGAGTGGCTTTCACGCTTTAGGAATGGTCACTTGTTGCTTGAAGACCAACCTCGTTCAGGACGACCGTCGAGTTCCTGAACGAATGAAAACATATTGAAAATTCCTGACCTAATCTTGGAAGACCATCACTGAATAACTAACGAACTTGTTGATATGCTAGGTGTGTCCTAGAGCTCCTGCCAACGAATTTTGAGCGAGGAATTGCTAATGAAAAGAGTTGCAGCATAATTCGTACCTCGTTTGCTCACAGAAAATGAAAAGCAGTCACGACATAATGCGTGTCGTGAACTGAAAGAAAAGTAGGAAGTCGATCCAGAGGTTTTGCGAAGGTCATCAATAGTGATGAAAACTGATGCAACGGAATTTGCAAACGTAGAAAAGGTAAAGAAAAAATGACGCAAGCGTTAAAAGAAGACCAATATTTTGTCGGACATAACAGGAAGGATAAACGTTCTTTTCTTTTCTCCTCTAGGCATAAGGCCTGAAATTTGGGAGGCGGTTAGTCGATTAGGTCAACCCCAGTACTTAATTTATCGACCCCGAAAGGATGAAAGGCAAAGTCGACCCCGGCGGAATTTGAAATCAGAACGTAAAGACAGACGAAATACCGCTCAGCATTTCGCCCGGCGTGCTAACATTTCTGCCAGCTCGCCGACTTGAAAATGATAAACATTGAGACGTTGATCATCCGTATTGGTCTGATTAAAAATGAACATCAAACGATAAGGGTAAATGTCATCAGGAGAGGACAGAAGAAAACTGAGGCTTAGAATAATCTTGAAAGAAAATCTCGCTCTCTGTAACATCCAATCAAAGGGAATCCGAACTAACTAAAAGATGAGAAAGCAATGGGGGAATCTCTGCCATCATCTGATTTCTCTGAAAGACAGAAATAACAAGAAGTAAATGAAAAGAAATGCGTGTGAGTATGCACATGCGCTTGTCGTATATGCATGTGTGTCTATATGTGTCTGTGTGCATGCGTATGTATGGTGTATATATATTTATATATATATATATATATATATATATATATATATATATATATGGTCATATATTTTTGTCTCCTTATGTGTCTGCGCTTGTCTGTCTGTATTATTTACGTACCGACCTACTAACATATCTCTCTCTCTCTCACTCTCTCTCTCTCTCTCTCTGTAGATATATATATATATGTGTGTGTGTGTTTGTGTGTGTGTGTGTGTGTGTATGTATGTATATATATGTATGTGTATGTATATATTTACCTGCTTGACTTTCTGCTTACGAATGTACCTATGTATGTATCTTCTGTAGTTTCTGTGGCATTGGGCTATCTGTACCTTTTACGTGTATTTCCTTTTTTAGTACAGGTAAGGTTTCATTTTTAAGAACGTACTTTTGTATTTGTCTAAGTGATGAGTGCTGCGGGTTCCTGGACAACATGCAGATGTAAATTCGGTTCAGTGTGCCGCCATGTTGGTGTTTGGCATGTTGATAGATTATGGAGGACTGTTTCTTATCACTATATTCTCTCCAATCTACGTTTAGTCTTTCCGATATTCTCCTAGAGGTCTCCTACATGTATGCCGTGTTTCTGTCCTTACCCCATTCTTCTATGCACCTTATACTTCAGATTGCGTTTCTAGTTTAGCAATTAATACCATGGTTAATCTTACATAGTACGCAGTTTTCATTACTGCATGTGGTATTTTCGAAGTACGTCCTAGATCCCTGTGATCTGATGGAGCCCCCAGGTATCTCAATGATCTTAATATTGAGTTTGGTGTCCTCCAGAGTTTCCAAAATTCATGGGTTAATTCCGTATGGGGGGAATATAGATAGATAGATAGATAGATAGTTAGATAGATAGATAGATAGATAGATAGATAGATAGATAGATAGATAGAAGATAGATAGATAGATAGATAGATAGACAGAAAGATAGATAGATTGATAGACAGGTAGAGAGAGAGATATATTGATAGATAGATTGATAGATTTATTTTCATTGTTGTATATGCGCGGCAATCCAACGCCATGGTATCTAAGATACATGACAGATCTCTCTCTCTCTCTCTCTCTCTCTCTCTCTTCTTCTTCTTCTTCTTATTCTTCTTCTCTCTCTCTCTTCTTCTTCTTCTCTCTCTCTCTTTCTCTCTCTCTCTCTCTCCCTCTATATATATATATATGTATATATATATATA
>NC_068985.1:57364247-57370991 GCF_001194135.2 Octopus bimaculoides | reverse complement strand
ATATATATATATATATAAGAAAAATAATAAAATGGTGATAAACCAATTAATAAATATATTTATAAATTAGAGAAATAAGCATAATCACTTGCAGCTGTTTCATTTCGTACTTTAAAGATTATAATTGCAATAATTAAATCATCTTTTAAAGCAGAATCTCGCCAGAGGCAGAAAAATAGATATACCATTATATTATTAGGTGTTAAGTACATGGAACATTACAGCAAACTGAGTATTGTTATATAGATAAATTTGGTATAAACTTTTAAAGTGGCATAGGGTGTATATTCAGAGGGAAAGCAAATATATATTTATACACTCAGGATAAGAGTTAGGAGGCGTAGAGATATATAATAGATAGCAATTTACGATGTATTTAAGTATTAATATTGAGTAAATATATTCATAGTCCATTATTATAGTGGTTAGTATCAAGTAGAAATTATTCATAGTCAAAATATTTATCCAATAGATTCAGTACAAATTCACTTAGATTTATAGGTGTGCAAATCAATAAGTAAAAGATCGAAAAGAAATAGAATTATAGATATATGCATATATTTGTGTGTGTTTATTTGAATGTGTGTGTATATATGTGAATACGTTAGAACACTTGTATATACATAGACACATTAATTATATAATTTTATATATGTGCTTGTACATATTCACACGCATATATATAATAAATATATGTACATATCTGTGTAGCAATTAAATGCAGAGAAAAATGTATAGAGGAGTTATTGTATATTAATATGTATATTCATACACAAAAGTACCTTTATTCAAAACAGAGTTCGATGAAACATGATGATAAATAGTTGTGGATTATTAAAATAATGTATTTATAAAACAAACTTATTTTGGTAAGAAAAACTAACATCCCTAGATATATTTTGTATTAATCAAGTAAGCCAAAGAAATTCCATCGGTCATTTGTTTTTAAAATAAATCATGTTTCTATTCATTTATAAAATACGGTAACGGTGAAATAAATAAATAAGTGAATAAATAAATAAATGAAACAAATGAAATTGATATGTCATGTATACAATAAGAGAACAAGGATATAATTTTTTATATCAAACAAAACGTTTAATAAATTTCTATTTAGTAGATCCTACGCTTATGTACATGTACAAACTAGTGGTCAAGGGGAGGTAATAGATAGTCATTGTAGCTAAGGGAAATAGAGAATATATATTATATAAAGTATATATAAAGATAATTTATGTTTCTTTTTTAATATAAATTTTAAAAGGTTTAGGAAAATATATCTATATACATTGAATTAATAAATAAAAATAGTTAAGTAAAGAATACTAAAGTAATAATAATAATAATAATAATAATAATAATAATAATAATAATAATAATAATAATAAGTTGAAGGAGAAAATATATATCAATAATATATTTAAGGAGAGGGAGAGATGGGTGTGTACAATTGGTATTTATCATGAATGGCGGATTCAAATGGGTATTAGTAATTGAAATTAGTAATTACTAGCTTTAAAATTGGGTAAAAAATGTATAAGAAAGAAAATAAAAAAGTATAGAGGATATAGTATGAGAGACGTGATATTTCAATTTAAGTAAAGGAAGTGTTATTCCAGTATAAATTAATACAGAGGGTATTTTTAAACAAATATAAAGCAATAGTTATAATATCAAAGTATAAAATTATTAATATACTATGTGGACATTGTTAATAAATACTCTAATTTCCCCACAATGCAGTAAATAAAAGTAATAGCAAGGGTTATGGTTTAAAGTGTGCAACTGTGAAGGTGAGACAGGGAATTGGAAATCTAATTATATTTGTAGAATACATATTTTCCCATGTCTAAAGAAGTCAATTTCATTCGTCCCTGAGGTTATGTAGGTGATATTTAGACGAAAGAATAAAAATCTTTACGTTTAAACAAAGTAAACATTTTTTTTTGTTAATTTTATAAAAAGGCACTAAAGCTACTATATCCCATTTAATAATAAAATTGATATTTTTATCCTTAAAATCCCATATAGATTTACTTAGTCCTGTCGAGTTGGATTTGTGTTTCTTCTAAATGTATGTGAGTAGAAATACGATTTTTAATTTAATTTTCGGTAGCCTAAATATAATAATATATATTTTCTAGAGTTTTTAATGTACATTGATATTTTAAGTTATTTATTTTGCAGGCGTTCTTAAATAAACCATTATTTCTAATCCTACGATCACAATCACTATAAGTATTATTATTCATATAAGTATTTCATGAGGGGGATTTATTTATTATTATAGTGTTATTTCTAGGATTCTGTTTTTAGAAGATGTACTATCATGCTTAGCAAAGTTATTCTAATTTACAGAATGTATGCTAAGTTCAGGGGAGTTATAGAAGTTGTTATTGTTGGTGTTTCTATTTAAGTAGAATTTGTCTACTTTCTTACTGTTTATGGAAGATATAATAGTAGATACGTTGAAGGCTAAACTATATCAATATTAATAATTTTATTATAAATTATTTCATAATATCTAACATTAATAATAGAGTGCTTATTAATAATCGGAGAAATTGACTTAACTGAATTATTTCTGATTTGCATAGCAAATGGGATTATTAACCAGATTATATTAGATTTATCTGTGCTATTATTAATTATAGGTGTATTATTATCTATTTTATATACATATAGATACATATATATATTTATATATGTGTGTGTGTGTGTGTGTGTATGTGTGTGTGTGTGTGTGTGTGTGTGTGTGTGTGTGTATGTATATATATATATATACATTTATACTTGAAACAACTCGAAATGGAGAATCATCGGCAAAGGGCAGACCACCGAGGAGAGAAAGACGTATCGCAAAGATAGGAGAAGAGAAGAAAAAAGTCAGAACCAAATGGAGGGATGCAAAGGAAGAAGAAAGGGAAGGGTTAAAGCAACTATATGAAGAGAACAACAAAGAAAGGAAAGAAGGAAGAACAGAAGAAAGGCGAGAGAAAAGAACTATCGCAATTTTGTAAACAACCCATATTAATATGCTAAGTGTTTGTTTATTGAACGTAAGAGCGGAAGATTGGATTGCTCTAAAGAAGAGTTCGAACACCATCTTAAAGGGACACACAGCGATGCTGAAAGAAATAAAGTACTTCCAGGAATGCTAGGGCATAAGAAACCACCTGGACCAATGGTACCATTGCATCCGAGTGACATCAGGTAGAAAGAAATTGATGAATTCGTTAGAAAAGAAAGAGCAAAAAGTTCACCAGGGAACGATGGAGTTAGCTACAAGGTTTATAATTATTGCCCGAAATTTCGTTTACAACTATTTGCATTGATAGGAGAAATGTGGAAGTAGAAAGACGTAGCAGGGCGATGGTGTATACCTAAAGAAAGGAGGCAAAAATACTAGGGCAATTCACACCCATTTCACTACTAAATACCGATGGTAACAGCATATTTGGAGTCATTACCAGGTGAATCATAAGTTTCGTACATCATAACGGATATGTTAATGAAGCAATCTAAAAGGCAGGGATCTCTGGATGCATAGAACATTCATTTGTCATCTGGCAAGCTATCAGCTGTGCAAAACAACTGAAGAAAAACCTGTACAGTGTATGGCTAGATCTAATTCGAACAGCTATGGACTTCTTTTGGATTCCAGGAGATGTTCAGCGAATGCTCATGCGCTACTACGATAAATTGAGGATGCAATTTACAGCAGGCAAGTTCACAAAGTAGTGGCATCGGCTTGAAGTAAGTATTGCAGCTAGATGCACGATATCAGTCATCTTATTTGTGCTAGTAATGGATATGTTACTAAGAACAACAAACTGTGAGAAATATGTTACAAAGGCACCATTAAGGGCTTTTATGGACGACGTTACTGTATTATCAGAGAGTAGAGAAGCAGCAGATGGAACGTTAGAGCGGTTGGACGAACTAATAGGATAGACGAGAATAAAATTCAAATCCAAAAATTCTCGAAGCGTCCAAATGGAGTCCCAAAATAATTGAAATCCAGGATAGGAGGTGCAGATATACCAACGGTGAAAGAATAACCAGTAAAGAGTCTTGGCAGATGGTACAGAGATTTACTAAATGACAAGAAGCAAAGCAAAGAAACACACGATTTATTAAAACAGGGAATAAAGGCAATTGACAGAACAACATTCCCGGGGAAATTTAAATGCTGGATTCTGCAATTTGGACTGTACCCAAGGGTAATGTGGCCATTGCAAATGTACGGAATATCCTCGAGTAGAGTAGAAAGGATGGCACAAAGATGCAGTGTGTTTATCAGAAAATAGCTTGGTCTTGCTAAACCACTGAGTACAATTGCACTATATGGAAATCCCATGCTGCAACTACCGATAACATCAATCACCCAAGAATACAAGGCAGGAAAGACAAGGACAGTAATGATGCTAAGGTATTCGAAAGATAAGAACACCCAAGAAAACCCTCCAAAGGTACGAACAGGGAGGAAATGGAAAGTGGAAGAAGCATTAAACAGGTCGATCGGAAAGCTAAGGCATGCCGATATCGTCAGAGCGACGCAAGAAGCAAGAGCCGGTCCAGGGTTGCACAATTTCAAGCCATTTGACATGAGCAATGTAAAAGAGATGAAAGAGGCAGTGGTACACGAAGTGAGAAAGGAGGAAGAAGAAAGGCGAAATGTACATTTGGTGCAATGTAGTCAACAGGGACACTGCCTGAGATGAAAGGCATATGTGGTCAGTCGCAGAATCTCGTGGAAGGAACTTTAGGCTCGGGAACAGGCAAGAACATCCTTCTTGGTCAAGTCTACTTTCGACGTTTTAACCTTCACCGGCGAATTTATTCCGATGGAACATACAAACAACTGCTTAATGTAGATGCGGATAGAAAGCGACGGTGAAACATATTGTCAAACTACAGGCTAGCACTAGACAGCTATACATGGCGTCACAATCAAGTCCTCGGTGTCATAAGCGCAGCACTCAAGGAGAAGATCGAGGGATATAATAGGGGAGAGTACCCAAAAGACGAAAAGCGCAGAAGGATATACTTCCAGAAGGAGGAAAATGGACATAAGATTAGGCCTTCAAATAAAGTATACGAGACAGCCGAAATATGGGAGGGATACTGGGAGCTGACCGCGGATTTACAAAGACTGTTAATATTTCCACTCCTAAAACCAACAAAAAGACAGGACTCAGTCCTCTGGATCACAGAACGGGAAACTGGAATTTTGCTAGAGCTGACAATGCCATCGGAAGAGAGAACGGAGTGAGAAGAGGTATGAGAAATTAATCGAAGAGTACGGAGAATAGGGATGGACTGTCGAGTATCACCACCTGTGAGAGGGGGATAGAGGCTTCATTGAAAAGAAGAGGGCGACGTTATTCAAAAGAAGGTTTGCATTTTCGAGCTCAGAGCTAAGAAAAGTTATAAGGAGGATACAGGAGGTAGTCGACAAAGCCAGCTTCTGTGTATGGCTGAAATGAGAGGACTCCAAATGGCATGAGGGCCAGAACATGTTGACTGGGAAATAGTGCCGCTAGGTGAGGTTGGCTGACATTTGAGCATCATCGCTTATTGACAGGTAGGCAAAGGTAGCGATCTCGTTCATAGTGCGCTCTCCTCCCGGTTCGAAGGCTTGTACCACCAAAGAATTGATTGACACTGGCTGCTGGAATTGAAGCTAACACGACACTGTTGGAAGGTGGGCTTAGAGAAGTTGCGGGCAAAAAAAACGCGCCCTTTCCCTTTATTGGTCAGTTGAAGATTAGACAGTGTCACGTGACAGTTAGCTTCTGCTGGCTGCTGGAGTCTAACGGCGAGTATTTAAAGGGCAATTTGACAGTATGGCCCGCTGACATTCGTTGACGCTGAAGCGAAGAAACCAAAAAAACAAAAAAAAAAAGGGGAAAGAAAAAATGCACACAACATCAGAGCTGAAGACACCTTCAGTCATAGATAGATAGATAGATAGATAGATAGACAGATAGGTATGTATATACACACAACAGTAAATGTTGACTGTTATGAACATTCAAACTTACATCTTCTGTTTTGATATTGTTAATTCATCAACATTGAACCATTCTAATTTGTCAATGTTGCAACTTTTAAAGATGTCTTTCTAATTTTAAACTTTTACCATTCATAAGCAAAAAATATTGTTGACACTAGTTCGGTATATATATAGATAAATGTATTTTAAATATTTACGAGTTTTTGAAATTTAGGTGCATCACATTTTCATATTTATATATATATTCCAGATAATAGGTCGTCAGAGGTGACTCAGTATCTTTTCTTAATAAATGTTGGCGAAAACTGGTTTCCCTCATATATGCATTTCTTCCTGTGTATGTTGATAAAATACACTGGCAATAAAAATATTGGTAAAGTAACAAAAATGCATAATAAAAGTTACCAATATATATTTGCAGCTAAACACGGAAAAGGAAACGAAATATAGGAATATAGGGAGTGTGTGTGTGTGTGTGTGTGTGTGTGTGTGTGTGTGTTTGTGTGTGTGTGTGTGTGTGTGTGTGCGTGTGTGTGTAATTGTATTTTCTTACCTATCTATCGCTATATGTTTATATATTTTTATTATTTTTATTTATTATTAATTTTCGTTTTGTCTGCAGCTTTTCTTACATACAAGAGAACTTCTTACATACAAGAGAACAAGAAGGGAATAGATTACAGTAAATTCGGTTGTCATGTTCAGCTGTTTCAATTAATTTACTA
>NC_068985.1:57356583-57362949 GCF_001194135.2 Octopus bimaculoides | reverse complement strand
ATATATATATATATAAATAAATACACACCTTGTATGTGTGTGTACGTCCACTCAGTTGGCAAAAATGTGTACTACCTGTATTTCAAATGTCCAGCCTTGTCACTCTTTGTGACAGGCTGAGATTGACAATAAGTCAAGATGTGTGTATAAAAAAGCACAGACAGACACACATACATACACACACACATACACACACACATACACACACATACACACACACACAGATATATGTATATAACTTCCGGGTTCAGTTCCACTGCATGGCACATTGAGCAAGTGTCTTCTATAGCCTCGGGCCGAATAAAGCCTTGTGAGTGGATTTGGTAGACGGAGACTGAAAGAAGCTTGGCGTATATATGTGTGTGGGAGTGTGTTTGTGTGATTGTGCGGTGGGGGTTATGTGTGTGTGTGCATTTGTGCGACAGTGTTTGTCTCCTCACCATCGCTTTACAACCAATGTTGGTGTGCTTGCATCCCCGTAACTTAGCGTTTTGGCAAAAGAGTCTCATAGAATAAGTACTAGACTTACAAAGAATAGATCCTGGGGTCGATATATTCGACTAAAAGCGGTGCTCCAGCATGGCCACAGTCAAAATGACTGAAACAAGTAAAAAACAAAAGAATAAAAAGGAAGTATATTTGCAATTTTATAGATAATAGCACATGTGTTGTATTTGTATATACATAAACATACAAACATACATGCACACACATGCACCTATAATCTATATGTGTATGTGTGTGTTTGTGTATGAGTGTGTATGTATCAATATATATATACATATATATGTCCTTCATCGATTGGGCTTTCACTCTCAGTTCCACTCACATTAATACCGCATGGCAACACTTTGAGAACATTGTCACCTACACATGCTCAAATCACGCTCCTACGAAATCCACTAACACAAACAGAAACCGGCTTCCTAAAAAGAAAAAAAAACACTCAGCAGGCACATCAAAAGACTCAGTAAAAAAATCAACCAATTAAAATACTCCCACAGCCAACATCCACATTCAACAACAATGAAAAGGCTGGAGTTGGAAAAACTTCATCTGCAGACCGACATGAAAACCTACATTGAAAATCAAAGAGCTGCAGAGGAACAGTGGGTAATCAAAAACATCAAACAGAACCCAAAATTGTTCTATTCTTATGCAATCTCACCCATTGGGCCATTGATCGATGATAACGGCATTCCCCAACACAATGCTAAAGAAAAGGCAGAAATACTGCAGAAACAATACTGCTGTCTTTATTGATCCCACTGATATAGACGTAGGAGAAGCGAACGAAGTTGATTCCCAACATAAAATCTCGGACATAACCTTCACTGCTTCAACCATCATAGCAGCAATAAATGAAGTCAAATACTATTCTGCTGTAGGCCCTGATAGATTCCCCTCAAGTCTCCTGAAGGAATGTAGACACCAACTTGCAGTCCCTCTGACCAATCTCTGGAGAAATTCTTTAGACTCAGGTTATATACCGAAACAGCTCCTGTCCCACTCTGTAATCCCGGTTTTCAAACAGAGAAATAGATCCCTCGCACCTCGCAGTCAACTATCACCCAATCTAACTCCCCTCCCACATCATTAAAGTGTTTGATAGGGTGGTAGGATCAAGGATAGCTGACTTCCTGGAAAGCTACAAACTCCTAAATGCAAACCAACATGGCTTTCGTTGTAGCAGGGACTCTCTAACACAGCTCTTACACCACATTGAATATATACTTAAAGCCTTGTGGACAGGTTCGAACGCTGATGTCATATATCTTGACTTCAGTAAAGCGTTCGACAGGGTTGACCATAATATCTTACTCTCAAAATTGTCAAATGCTAGAATCCGTGGAAAACTTCTACACTGGATTGAGTATTTCCTGGAGAATAGAACACAAGGAGTTGTGGTCGATAGAGTCCACTCAAGCCCAGCAAAAGTCACCAGTGGTGTCACTCAGGGGACTGTCTTGGGCCCGCTCCTTTTTATAATTTATATAAATGACAATTCCAGAGTCGTAAATCACTGCCAAGTGAAAATAGTTGCTGATGACACTAAGTTCCAGCAAATCATCATTGAAGAAGAAGGCCGAACTCAACTCCAGTCTGATCTATATGCTATGAGTCAATGAGCAGACAAAAACAAAATAAAATTGAACGAGGGAAAACTTGAGCTGATGTATTTTGGAAGAAAGTCTATACTAAAACAGCCATACTCTCTTCCTTCAGGGGAACCGCTCACGGCATCCAATAATATCAGAGATCTGGGTGTAATTGTTGATAACAATCTCAATTGGAGTGCCCACATCAACAATAAGGTCAATATAGCTCGTAGGATGAGCTCTTGGATCTTAAGAACCTTCTGGTCCAGAGAACAAGGTGTCATCATTCCACTTTTCTCCTCCTTTGTACGGCCAGACCTCGAATACTGCTTCCCCTTGCGGTCTCCCCATACAAAACAAAGCATCTCGAGGATTGAATCACCCCAGAGAGCACTCACTAAACGAATTGAAGGCATGACTGATCTCGATTACCGGGACCACCTTAAAGCCTTGAAGCTCTACACTACCCAGCGCTGCCGCGAGCGGTACATCATTTGTACGATATGGAGAATATACTGCAGCATTGCCCAAATGACCTGAACATTAGTTTGAAGGTTCATCCAAGGCTGGGACCATGGGCCATACGTCCCCTGCCCAATTCAGGATCAAAACATATAGGTACACTGCGGCATAATTTCTTTTCCTCAACAGGCCCTGTTCTGTTTAATATTATCCCAAAATAGATAAAAGAGGAAAATGATCCTATGAGCTTTAAACGGAGTCTAGACAGATTACTTCAAGGAATACCAGATAAGCCACCCATACCTGGATACAACGCACTCAAGAAGAACTCTCTACTTGAATGGACTATAAACAAAACTTGACTTAAAATGGATTTAGATAATCTTATCAGGTGGTGCTATTAAATTGGACATGGCTTGGACCTATCTTTGGTCGAAGCATATCTAAATTTATCTATATATATATATATATATATATGCACACACGATATTGATAATGAGAATGAAGAATTTGAACACTCAAACTTTATGTTTACAAATTTTACTTTGTTTAGTTGGTTTATTCATAATAATTGTCCGACACTATTTCGATCGTATTAATTACAAATTGTTGCATATACCCTGAAGAGATCGTACTTGTAATGCATACATCACTGCATATACATATGCAATAATTTGCAATTAATGCGATCGAAACACATGTCGGACAATTACTATAAATAAACCAATTGTAAATAAGCATAAAGTTTGAATGTTGAAGTATTCATTCTCCTTATTATCAATATTGTACTTTATACTCTAAGTAGCCAAGTAAAAACGGTAACATCGGATTGGAGTTAAAGGAATTTTACCATTAAAAGCACCAGCTGAAGGAACGAGCCTTTGTATTTGGATAGAGAAATTCAGTTTCTATCATTTCCGTTTCGATAAAATAATTTACTTATGTTGTTTGGCGAATTGGCGGAATTGTTAAAAACACAGACCAGATGCATGAGTTATTTATGTTGGTTCTTTACTTTTTAAGTTCAAATCCTATTGTTTGGTTTTTGTTTTTGGTTTTTTTGATAGACTATATTCCTTGCCTTGTTTAACATGACCACCTAGAAAATAAAGGTGCCTTTAGTTGAGTCCATTCTGTACCAAGCGAAAGGTCTTGGCTTTTAGGATTCTTCAAAGAATCTTGTATCTCCACATGTGGAACTTACCATTGATTTTTTGTTGTTACAGAGCATCATAATTGCTGCTGTTGTTTTGTAAGAGAACCTTAGGCCAGTAGTATTTTTTCCATTTTACCACAATGGACAGAATCAAAATCAACAAACAGTAATACTACTTCAAAATATCTGACTTTACTCCTTCAAATAGTCCACGAACTATAAATATCTGTCTGAAACTGATCTGTTTTTTCTGAAGACATTTTGATTTCTCAAACATTTCTCAATTTCTGGTTGTACCTTGTGTAGTTCTTTGCGAGACCCAAATCATCTATCTTTGAAAATGGGAGTATGCAACCTTCTACCCATTTGTTAATGTTGCTTCCATTGTAGATTGTATTGCAGAGGCCTGACAGAATATAATTGATTTCTCCTGTTTTCTAGACTTCAGAAGGAATTTTAATCAGTCTAGTACGCTCTTGGTTTTTGGTGTTTTTAAGGATTTCAATCAGTTTATCAATTGGGAAATTGCTGGTTATGATATCAAAAGTGTGGTCAATAATTGTTGCACACCATACAAACACGAACAGAAATGGCCAGTGTCTAAATGAATTTATTTTTGAAAATCTGTGTGTCTAAGTGCCAAATTCCAAAAGAAACCCTCCAACCTAAAAACATTCACATTTAGCAATAGTTCGAATGCGCAAATCGATTAGAAACTAATCAACAGGCAAAAGTTGAATAGCGCGTTAAACACTGAGTCTTACGATACATTTGAAGGAGCGAGCAGCGACTACAAAATTGCCACATAGAAATTTCACCTTCAGGCCCGCATACGACTGGTCAGTTTTAACAAACAACAGAATAATCTGCAATCAATACACAATATCAGATAGAAACAGATTTGAGCTGCTACAAAATGAAAACGAAGAAAATTCCTCTAACACAACATTCAATAATTTTGTAACATCGAACACAGAGAGTGTAAAAGAGAATATACCCATCAAACCTAGAACTAATAAAAATCTCCCCTAGGCTGACCAAGAGAGAGTAAACAAGAGAAAACACCTGAAACTAAAATTACACATCTAATCCTTCAAGAATGAAACTACATCCAATATAAATCAATGAAATTAAGCATGCTACTGTAAACATGTAGATATCACTAACCTGGCAGATAGTAAACAAAATAAGCGGATGTGAAAACTCCAACAAGTCCAATTAGAACTGAAAATCCCCAGAAAATTCCTCAAGGATCATTTTCAAAATTTATTTGGGAATATACCCTCAGTTTCTGATTTAAAATTTCATACATTGCGTTAATTTTTATTGACTGGGCGGCACCTGCCGTCGCATGAACACAAAAGGTCTAGTTGAGCTATTTATGTAATGATGCCAATATTTTGGATGTTAAATCCATTTTCCTATTTGGAAAAATATCTGGACATGTCATGGTAGTTTGTTCATATGTTCAATATTTTGAGTGAAGTATAAAAAACTTTCTACTTTTTGTTTTACATGTTAATTTAGCTTCCGGTTTTAGACAGGTTTCTTTTTCAGATGCTTGCTTTGACAGACAGATACCTTGTATCGAAATACTAAGCTTTATGGAAATACTGAGCTTTCTCAGGTATTTAAGTGCTTCTTTCAAATCACTTCCACTGTTGGCGCCAGACTTTCAGGCCAAGTACTGATTTCCTTTCAAAGTCAGGCGATGGATAATCATGGCAATGAAACAAACACTAGTTTTATAACCTCATCGCTGTGTGAAATAGTATAGAATTTAACCATTTCCGTTCACAATGCAATATCTTTCACTGTTTTCCTCTTAGAATGTCTCCCTGTACTATGAACACAATAAACTTTGCTTTGTGTTTCTACTATCGTTTGTACTCAACACGCTTGTAAAGTTTATAAGACGTCCAAGACTCATCTTGCTTGCCAAATTCTATTCGAAAATAAGCAAGATATGCGTTTTTACACAACGACAACGTTGTTTTTCCTTTGCTGTTGCGAAATATATTCGCTACTACATCTAACAGAATGCAGTATTTTTAAGTAGCTTTTTCGTGATGAACTCATATTAATCTGCGGAGAAGATAGATTATATTAAAGACAATATTAGATTGCAACTAGATTACATAAAACAACAACTTTAAGATACACATAGAGATAATGCAAATCCTTCTACATATGTCAGCGAGTATAAATCATATTGTGGTATGATCATTATTTGAGAGATACCCAATATCTCTGAAGTCAAAATAGCAGAACGGATGTCATTTATACATACAGCACCCACAAAATATACAGAAATCGTTCATGTATTCTTTGTAGGAAAATTTCTTTCCGTTGATTTCGTTGTATGTTGTTTAGTAAATTTGTATATGTGTATGTGCGTGCGTGTGTGTGTGAGAGTGTGTGTGTGTGTTGTGTGCGTGTGCGTGTGTGTGTATATACATAGATAGATATGTATTATGTATATATATTACATTATGTATATATATATATATATATACACACATAGTTAACGCAAAAAAAGGAAGAAGAAACAAGACGTGGTACATGCTAAGTATTAACAGACGCTCAGGGAAGGAATAAAAAGGTAGTTTTACGCTTCGTGCAAGGCTCTTCTTCAGAAACAGGAAACAG
>NC_068985.1:57356120-57356491 GCF_001194135.2 Octopus bimaculoides | reverse complement strand
ATATATATATATATATATATATGTGTGTGTGTGTGTGTGTGTGTGTGTGTGTGCGTATATATGTATGTATGTATGTATGTATGTATGTATGTAAGTATGTATGCATGTATATGTATATATTGTTTGCGTGTCTGTGTTTGTCCCCCTTACCATCGCTTGACAAGCAATGTTTGTTCACGTCCCCGTAGCATAGCGGTTTAGCACAAGAGACCGATAGAATAAGCACTAGGCTTACAAAAGAATAAGTCTTGGTGTCAACTTGTTGGACTAAAGTCGGTGCTCCAGCATCCCCGCAATTATATAACTGAAATGATCAAAGGAATAAAAGAATGCATATATTATATATATATGTATATATGTATATATATATA
>NC_068985.1:57349554-57355995 GCF_001194135.2 Octopus bimaculoides | reverse complement strand
ATGCGTACGGGCCGTCACCATCAGTAAACGACATGAAACACGAAAATAAATGAGTTCAATACACAAACAGCGAGAGAAACACATAGAAAACAGGACAAGTAACACAAAGAACGACCCTTTATCAGTTGTCGGCTGTCTAACTACTCCTCATTTCGATCGGTCAACGAAAATGAGTCTTCGAAGACAGTTGCTATCATATGTACCAAAATGAAATTTGGGATTTATGGAGGGTCAATGTTGGGAACAGAAACAGGACAGTGGAAACATACAAGGAATCCGAACGAAAACAAACATGGATGGTCGTTAGACCAGAACGAGGGTAAAATAGCGAACGCTGGAGAAATATTTTCTTTGACAAGAGAAATGATAGAATAGAGAGAAAGGATAGACCATTCCTTAGGACAGCCCTAAAAGAAAAGCAAGATGGACGATGGTCACGATACACACAAAAACACCCGGCATTGTATCTCTGATACCCGGCATTGTATCCCTGATACACGGGATTAAAATGGCATAGTTTGTATATATATTATATTCATATTGAAACATCTGATACTGGAAGGTGAAGCATTGACGACAAAACATTTGTGGAGTAAATAACGGGCGAATTCAACTTAGCAACATGTCTGACGTCTGAAAGTGTCATGGAAAAATGGGGGCTGGATGTATGTGATTTTTGAACACACTGAAAATCTGTCTGTGGATATAATCTCCTTTGCGGCGGTCGGCGCTGCGTCTAACACGACTCATTGTAGGATTGGCAGTCGAATGAAAGTAGGTATAATGGAGATACTGTACTTAAATGGGTACATTTCGAGAAGGAGCTGCAATAGGAGGTTGCAAGGGGGAAATGTACTGTTGAAATGTTGCAGCAGGTGAAGGGTTGACGTTGGATTGCTGGTGTTGGTTATAGAAAGCATAATCTGAGCCTGTGAAATCACATGAGAATATGTAGTAATGAATTACATGCAAAAATAATGCGTAATGGCTTACCGGATGGCTGGTGGGAGTAATTGCAGAATATGATTTGATACCGAAATACATGAAGGAACCTGTTTGTTGATTCAGTCTTCGGGTTTGTTGGTATTTCCCGAAATGGTATCCATTTTCACCATCTACAAAGAGCAGTGAATACCGGATCGCATCGTAGGATGTAGAGATTCCTAACAAACTTTTTGGTAAACAATATTCTTTGTTTTCTCTTGTGAAACAAATGCAAATAGATTTGTTTTTGCTTCTCAATTGTCAGTGTGAGAAGCATGACTCTTCCTAGTAAAGTTCTATCACAGACAGTGCTTGACCCTGGGATTTATTGATAGACATTGTGAAGCTAGTAGGAATAGGAAATTGCATTCTTCTGAATGAAAAAAGTATTTCTGCTCCCAAACGAATCAAAGAAATTCTGGGTACGAAAGCATCCTCTCCTGTTTCACATCTAGAAAGAATGGTCCTCTCAATAACATGTGGCATCATCTTCTTTACCACCAGGTGCCTCCCATTGCAGAGTGTTCGTGGATCTAAATTCCTCAATAACATTACTGAAGTTCCCACTTTAAGTTCCAATCTGTGGGGAGGTAGTCCTGGAGGTTCCAATGAATTAAAAAATTCTGTTCGATAATTTACCACTTCTTCTCGATCTGGGATTGTATCAACTGACTTATAAATGTGAGGACGTCCATGAAAGTACTGCAGCAGCTACTCATTCATTTTACTTATTGCTCTTTCAAACAGACATTTGAAATTGTGATAATTTCTTGAATGATGCATGTAAAAGAAGACAATCAATTTTTGAAAGTTACTTCGCAAAGAGTTACCTCCCTTCTCAACATAACCCATGAAAGGGGGTTTTCTGCTCCCAAAGGGCCCGTTACTCATTATTTGAAAAATTTTGAAGAATCTAAACTATCCCTGGAACATATGTAACGTATTTTCTCAGTCTGGTGTCTGGAGTATATATATTTAGCTATGTTATTTTACTTGCTTCTGTCATTTGACTGCGGCCATGCTAGAGCAGCACCTTTAGTCGAGCAAATCGACCCTAGGACTCTTTTTAAGCCCTGTACTTACTCTATCGGTCACTTTTGCCCAGCCAATATTTTTGCTAAATATTGGGGGCCTATTGCATCACAACAACAAAAGCAATTATTTTCTGAGAGACCTTGCTGCATGTAATCAAGCCCTTTGCATAGCACTCGTGGGTCTGATCTGAGTCCTGATATAGAGGATGCAGAAGTACACGTACCAAAATATACCATACTGCGAACAGAAGGAAGGGAAAGGAACCGTGGTGAAGTTGCTGTGTACATCCGTGAAAACCTCACATCACAGATCTTACTGTCAGACTCAAATTAAGTATGTGACACTCCAATTGTATATATAAGACAACACAATATAGTCATATGCAATACATATCGCCCACCGGATGCTCCAAACCACAAAGGCAAGTTTGAAGATTGCCTCACATGAATTAAAGAAATCCTCATGACACTGGAACACTGCGTGGGCGTATTTCTTATGGGTGATTTCAACTTCCCCAACGTCAAATGGCCCGAAGGCCTCATGCTTTCAGGCATGACTCGTTGCAAATAAGCACAGGTGGAGTCCCTGCTTAACCTCACCAATATCCTATTCATGGAACAAGTTGTGCTCAAACCAACTACGGCGAATAACATTTTGCATCTCTCCTTCACAAACAATATGAACATCGTTCGTGATATGAAAATGACGCCGACATTGGTTTCCGATCACAACATAATAGAGCTGTCTATTTATGGACCAAGAGTAGCCAGACAGAAACAGCCTAAAGGAAGCACCCAAAATCTTTCCAATCTGAACTTCTACAAAGCAGACTGGAAATTGATCCAAAGAGAGATCCTCAGACAGGACTGGCTGAAATGTCTCTCCACACCAGATATTGACATGAAACTAAAATATTTCATATGTGTTGTGCAAACCATATGCCAGAATTATGTCCCAGAGCACAAGGCCAACATATAAAGGAACAAGATTCCAAGGGGGAGGAAGATCGGCATGACACGACAGACGAATTTTGCAAATTACTTCAACCAACATTCCAAAAGTAGTGAAAGGTCCTGCCTAAAAACAACACTGATGGAGATTGAAAAAAGCCTGCAATAATCTTATATGAGAGAGAGCAGACAAAGAAGCCTGGGTTATAAAAAGACATTAAGTCAAACCCAAAGGCCTTCTTTCATTATTCCAAAAAAACAGCCTCAGTACGCTGCAAAATAGGACTCCTCTTCCAAAAGGACGGTTCCCTCACAGATAGTCCAACCAGAATCAATGAGGTACTAAATGACCAGTTCAAAAGTGTTTACCACCCCGTTGGAACACAGCCAAGTGAACGAAAATTTAGATAGTTTTGCCGCCTCACCTATAACCGAAGTTGCATTTACGATGGATTGTATCGACATTAGCAAAGAAGATATACTACTAGTCATAGATGAGGTAGACGCAAACTCAACTGCTGGTCCTGATGGTTTCCCAGCAATCCTCCTCAAAGTGTGTAAGTGTGCCCTGGCCAAACCACAACAGCTTTCTTGCAAATGGCAGGCTGCCAAGCAAACTGAAGGAGGGAATAATACGCCCAATCCATAAAGGAGGAAGCAGAGCAGATGCCAAATACTATAGGCCTATCTCTATGACTTCATATATCAGCGAAGTCATGGAACGGATAGTCAGAGGTAAACTGGTCGCATTCCTTGAAGAAAACGACTTGCTGAGTAATACCAAGCATGGCTTTCGGCCAAGTAGGAGCTGACTGACCCAGCTATTACAGCACTATGTCTGGGTGTCGAGACAATTACTCAATAACTAAAATGTAGACGTAATATATCTTGAATTTGCAAAAGCTTTTGATAAAGTGGATCATAGTAAGGTATGACACAAACTGCGTGATCTTGACATAGCTAGAAAACATGGAGAGTGGTTACATGGCTTTCTGAAGAATAGAAGTCAGGAAGTAGTGGCTAATGGAGCCACCTCAAAGAAAACACAAATAGTGAACTGTGTTCCACACGGCACTCCCTTGGGACCATTGCTTTTCATAGTGGGATCCTCAGATATGCCCTCAGCTGCCTGGATAGCTACCCTTGCTAGCTACGCAGACGATACGAAAGTCTCGCAGAAAATACAGAACCCCAGCGACGTTGCACACCTGCAGCAGGAGTTGGACGCAATATAGAGATGGGCTGAGGACAATAATACCCAGTTAATGCTGAAATATTCCAAGCAAAGCGCTACCAGCGTCCAAAACTGAATATAAAACTTATAGAGTACAATCACAGAGCCTAAATCAGTGAGAGACCTGAGTATCGACATGAGTGATGATACCTCTATCCAAGTGCACATTACCAGAATGGTGACAAAGTGCAAACGACTGGCTCAATGGATCCTGAGAACGTTCAGAACCAGAGAGAAAGAAATCATGATGGTCCTCTGAGGACATTCGTCCTAAGCCGCCTGAATTACTGTTCCAAGTTATGGTCACCCAACATTGTAAAATTAACAGCGGACTTTGAAGCAATCCGGCGAAACGTCACAAAGAAGATCGTCTCATTGCAACAACTCAGCTACTGGGAAAGTTTGAAAGAGCTAAGACTCTACTCCGAGGAGCAAAGACGGGAGAGGTACGCAGTAATATACATTTCGAAGATCCAGAAGGTATTGTGCCAAATTTTGTTATTGAAAGCTACAAAAATGTCAGAACGGGTCGACACTGCACCATACAATGATTCCAGCAATGCCATCGCGCTTCAGGACCAGTTACTGCAACAGCCTGTGTTTCAGGGGCTCACACATTTTTAATATTCTCCCAAAGAGCCCGATGGACCTACACAAAGTAGATGTAGGTGTTTTCAAATTAAAACTGGACCTCTTCTAATCGAGAGTCCCAGATGTACCTACCTTGCGGCAACAGGTGCAAATGAGGGTAGCGACATCAAATTCCATTATTCACCAAATGCTATATATTCGAGGAGGCTGTCAATAATAGCAAAACGGCGGTGCACCAGTTTGGCCACAGATTTGAGATGAAACTAAAATTTTAAAAGAAATTAAATATATATACACACACACACAAACACAGTTACACACACACACACACACACACACACACACACACACACACACACATATATATATATGTATATATATATAGTAATTAAACATATATATAATTTTTCCTGGGGGCTGGCCAGATTGGAGCAATCTCGAGTATAACCAGCCGAAATTGCAAAGATAATCTGGAACTTGACTGAGGAAAGAAAACTCCGAATGACCCGTGCTTATTTTTTCTTATACCTTTTTTGTTTCATCTAACTGTTTGGATGTTTTGCGTTCTTGTCCCGCTATTTGTATTCCTTTTTATATACATATGGCGGCGTACGTACACGTTGGTCTCTTATATGTAAGTATATATATATATATACTTATTACACTCTTATTACATTCTTTTCTTTCTTTCTGTCAGCCCCTTTACACTTATTTCGTTCTGTCCACTCTTTTTTTTTTCGTTCCCTCTCTCACATTTCCTGGCTTTCTCTTCATTCTCACCTTCTCTCCTCTTTCACTTCACTCTGTCCCTTTTCCTTTTTTTTTCGTCCCTCCCTATTCTTCTATTCCGCTGCCTCTATCTCTCTCCTCTCTCTCCATGTGATCGGTGTTCTGCCAAGCCTGACCTTTCTTTCTTGTTTGGACTACCATCCGTGCAACATCTATATTGCTCCCTATGCCTGTCATCTCTTATGTCCCTGCCATAATGCTTCACTTCCACACACGCCAGCTTAATTTAATTCGTCCTTAGACGAAAGACACCTGTTGTTAATGTCCTGCAGTTTGCATTTGTATTTGTGGACCATTTCTCTGGGGTTTTTTTCCCGTCCGTTTTTTCGTATATAGTCGCTGCTTTCTTTCAAGGAATCTAGTGCTCTTAGCTTATTTTTTTCCTTGGGACTGGCCACATTGGTGCAATCTCATGTATAACCAGCCGAAATTGCATTGGCAATTTGGAACTTGACTGATGAAAGAAAACTCCGAATGACTCGTCCTTGTTTTTTCTTGTCTCTTTTTTTTTATCATCTGTCCGGATGTTTTGCGTTCTTGTCCCATTTTTGTATCCCATTATAAATATATATATGTATATATACACACACACTGAGACAGAGTAAGAATGATCACTATATAGAAAAGTGCACCAATTTTAATAAATATGCACGCTCAGTATTCATATAAGCACGACTGAGGGAGAGCACCACAAAGAAGCTTTCTGCACGTTGGTAGTCATGACAAATACTGACTGATAAGGAAATGAAAAATAATTGTATGAATTAGATTATCGAAGTAATTGACAGCGAAAACTTTCATCTACACCTGTTTGAAATGTAAAATCAGCTAAGGCAAATGTGATTTACTACGATCATT
>NC_068985.1:57345195-57349124 GCF_001194135.2 Octopus bimaculoides | reverse complement strand
TATATATATATATATATATGCATACACATTCAGATATGAAATAGAACAGCGCTAGTGTAATAACGTTATCAACTTAATGCACACCTGCAGTTTATTTGTCAGTAGACTACTAACGGCGTGATGGAAAATACTCCCTGAAAATGCTTGGTGTAAAAGCACCGGAAAATTATTGACAGGCGAGATATCTCACCTGTAATCGCAGGCACTCTGTTTACGTTAAATACATGTGCTTTGTTATAGAACCCCAAGTGATGAAATGTGAAATGGACCACGGTGGAATTTGATCTCAGAACGTAAAGACGCACAAAAGGATGTTAAGCATTTTGCTGACGACTCTGACGGTTCGTCGCCTTTGTTAAGAAGATAATTATTGGTTTCAAATTTTGTCACAAGGCCATCAGTTTGGGGGAAGGATCAGTCGATTAAATCGACGCGAATGTTCAAATGACGTTTATGTTAGAGACTTTGAAAGGTCGAAAGGCAAAGTTGACCACTGCGATATTACCCAAAGACACACGAGATGCCACGAAACGTTTTACCTGGTGTGCTAACGATCTAACCAGCACGCCGCCTTTTTTTATGAAAATAAGTAATGAAATTTAAAATTTGCTACAACATCTATTTTGCGTTGAATCATAACAGTTATTGAATTTCCACAAAATAAAGTATAAAAATGGTCTAAGTATGAGCAGCGTACATATTTATATATACAATTATGCCTATACCTACATATATACATAGACGTATGTATACTATACACAAAAACATGTATATGTGTATGTATGTATGTATGTAAGTATGTATGTATGTATGCATATATATATATATATATATACATATGCATGTATGTATGTATGTATGTAAGTATGTATGTATGTATGCATATATATATATATATATATACATGTGTGCGTGTGTGTGTACATGTTTTCATGCATGAATGAATTCTTGTAATAACGTCTATTCCACTTCCAGTTCGTTTATAATTTAATAAAACAATAATATAATAATATTATCATTGTATTATAATATAATTTGATTAACAACAGAAGTTAGAATGCAAAAATTCCATGTTATATTCGTTGAGTTATTATTAAAAAAGAAAATATAGAGATAAAAAAACTAAGACAAGATATAAAGACATATAAATGTCTGTACAGTTCTGCATGTTACTGCGTGTTCGTGTGTGCCGCGTGTGTTTGTGTGTGCGCGCCCACGCGCGTGTGTGTGCCTATTTGCGTGTGTGAGTATCTTTTCAAGAGTTACCTTCACGACAAAGGTGGAAAATGCGGTGTCCATTATCCACAATTTAGGCTTTAGAAGGTGAAAGCCAGAGATAGGAATTGTCCCAATAAAAGATGAAGGCACCCATAGGAGTCTAGTTTAAAGATATTACTTCACAAACATAACTAATAGGAAGTGGGAAAAAATTATCTTACAAATCTTCACGAGGGAAGTAAGGAAAACAATCCAGATTATTTCGTTGAGAGTTGTAGGAGTTACAATGAGGTGGAGTTTAAATCAAGATGTGGAATATGAAAATATATTTAGGAAAACAAAAACATGGTCGCAACACTACCTTGTGCATGATAAGAGAGGGGACATAATCTCGGAGCAAGCTTGAAGATGAGATCACATAAGGAAGAATCTTGTGTGTTATGATATGGATTAGGAATACAGAGTTGACATTCTGAGAATAGGATTAATACATCGAGATTTATGACAAGGTATCCCGCGGCATCTGGGACAGTTATATTTGAGCCTATTGACATGAATATTCATTGAGAGACTGTAAAAAAGCATATGGACATTTCTATCCTGTTGAGAACCGCCTCCGGAGGATAAGGAGTAAAATGTAGTAAAATGTAAGACAGTCGGTTATAAAATACATTAAGGGAAGGTTAGAAATTCATATAGAGATTCACCATTAATTGGAAAGCTATTAGAGCATAGACAGGAAAGCAATTCATTGCTGTGATTGATGGGGATTTTAGGTTGGAAGGAAAATAATCATTGAGAAGAAATCGAAACCTGAAATACCAGGAATAAGGTCAGTCTTACAGGCAGCAATTTGGTCAGTTGAATGTTGTAGGAAAAACTGAACTGAAGAAATGTTAACAAAAAATTCTTCGAAAACTCTTGAAAGGCAAAGTCAGAGAAGAGGGTGATGGGTTTCCGTTTTTGTTTTCCCTACATATGTGAAATTATTTCATGAGTAATAAAACCAAATGAGAATCCTCCAGTTCATTTGAAATACAGAACTGAAAACATCAGAAGATAACAAGATTAAATAAGCTGATGTCACAACAAAAGGCTCTCGGGCAACATGGTACAAGAAATATCCTTGTATGATACGTCTTCTCCGGTTACTACCTGCAGAGGATACAAAACACCTGACTTATATAAAAACAGTTATATAACACCAGAGTTCGGGCTCGTAGCTACTAGCCGACTGCAAGTAGAAGCGGTGAGATTAGAACAAGTGAAGTGTTTTGTTTTAGGTCCTATAATTCTGTTGAGACGGCCCTGGGTATGGTTTCCTAGCAAGGAAGTTACCTTTTTATTTAGATGTTTCTGTATATTTGAAAATAATGGTTTCGATATCGAAAGTCTGTTGGCTGTGCTGACATGTGAATGAGTTATATGAAATTTAGTGTTTGCGTTTGAGAGTAGTAAAAAATAGATGTGAATAGCATGAGTGTGAAGACTGGAGAGGTTTATGTGTCAATTGGTGATATGTTGTGCGGCGGAATGTTAATTGAGATGGCTTTGAATTTTGTTAATGAAGGCGATATTCATTGATGCAGAAATGAATCTTTTTTGTGAACAGAGGTGAGATTTTAAAGTAAGGCCAAAGGTCAGTTTTGGAATTAAATTGTTTCTTTTTTAGATGATAAATTAGATTATATGTTAAAGAATCGGATGTGTGAGGTAGGATAGTAAAGAGTAGAGGATATGTCTGTGACAGTATAGCAGTTAATTGAGAAAGACATTGTGAGGGGTGTGTGAAGTTGTTGTCTAGAAATCTGTATGTATATATGCGTGTGAATATATATATATATTCATATATATATGAATGAATATATATATATGTGTATGCGTGTATGTGTGTACGTATATATATATATATATATATATATATATATATATATATACACATATATATATACTTGGGAATGGATGCGTGATGTACAATTAAATAATATTATTTAATTGAACGCCACGCATTCATTTCCAAGTAAGTTTATCTTAACCTTTTTGATGCGAATCTACTCTATACTGTTTTCTCCCTCGTCCTTCTCTAATTCCCTTTTTCTTCCCTCCACCGTTTTCTATCTGTTTCTCTCCTACTCTTTCTCTTTTTGTCTATTTCGTTGCTCACACGTGACTATCGTCCATCTTTCCTTTCCTCACGTAACAATGTTTCCTTTCCCCCAGGACGTCCAAAGTCCTGGACATCTTCTTCCTCTCTCTTCTATCTTGTCTCTTTTCAAAGAAAACATTTCTCCAACGTTCACTATTTCACTGTCATTCTGGTATAACGACCCTTAATGTTTCTTTTCGTTCGGTTTCCGTGTATGTCTCCACTGTCCTATTTTCATTCGTTTTCCTTCTATGACTCCATTGTCCTGTTTTTGATCCCAACTTTGACCCGCCATAAATCTAAAATTTAACTTTGGAATTTATAGGAGCAACTGTCTTCGACGACTTATATTGTTGTTCAATGCTCGAAATGAGGAGTAGATAGACAGCCGACAACTGATGAAGTGTCGTTCTTTGTGTTACTTGTCTTGTTTTCTATTTTTTTCTCTCGTTGCGTATTGAACTCATTAGTTTTCGTATTTCATGTTGTTTACTGTTGGTGACATTCTGTAAGCTATATGGTACATACACACACACACACATACACACACATACACACACATATA
>NC_068985.1:57337346-57343219 GCF_001194135.2 Octopus bimaculoides | reverse complement strand
TATATATATATATATATATATATATATATATATATCCTCAATGATGTGATGTTTATAACAGTTTCCCTTGAATTCCTTTTGTTTGTAGAAATGATTGATATCAATATTTGCATCGATTTAAATATTTCTCAATATTTGTAGGTGTCAGAGATGTCAGTTTGATGCTACTGTTTACACTGTGATAAATATTTGTTGCACGATAAATGGAGAATGCAATAAATGATTGATAAATATGTGTCATTTACCTTACATGATTTATCCATTGGTGGTATAGCAATACCCATAACCTTTCCTCAGTGTGTCTGACACTGGTAAAAGAAAGACTGGAAATTATCCGCAAAGCGAAGTCCTTAGTTAGATATTGAAATATTTCACGTATTCCAGTATTTCACTGCACGCAATGTACACAGTAGTGAAGACCCATGGTCTAGTACTTACCAAGCAGCACTCATGATCGCAAGATGATCATGTTTTCGACTTCCTGCCGGTGAAAATTTGTCTTCTCGAACAAAACACTTTTTTTAACATTGCTATAGTTCCCCCAGCTGAAAATGAGTAACCCCACGAAAGACTGCGTCCTGTCCAGTGTGAGTGTTGTAATCTTGCTCTCATATACGACATGGAAACGCTGTAACTTAGCCTAGGAATGATGGGACTCGTGGCCGTAATGTCTTGTTTGAGCATGACTAATCAACACAGTTGGTTAATAATTATTTACAAACACACGACATGTGTACCTTCACCAACACTACGCTTATTCTTATTCCTTTTTATGGGGTAAATTCCAAGTATAGCTAATATTTCAACACGCATCCTCCTCAATAACTTAATCCTTTCTTGACCTCTCTGAACTAACACTATTCTAGAGTGATAACAACGACAAAAATGATGACAAGTTAACCGAAACTTAGAAGTAATTGGGAATTTTTTCCTTGTAAAAATTATTGTGCGTATATTTGTGCGTGTGACCCTGTGCGTGCTTGTGTATAGATGTGCGAAAATTTGTGGATTATTTTATTTTATTGGTAGTAATGTTTTCAGAAATGCGAACATGGATTTGAAGTTTTTACCAAAACTGCCAAAACAAATCATGCATTTGGCAAGCTTGGAATGATTAAAAAATCTCAGGGCATACAAAGTCTTAAACATATGAAATACAGTTAAAATTACCCTACCGTATGGTGCATTATTATGAATCCTCTATTAGTTTCCATCTCCTGAAAACTCTAAGACTAAGTTGCAGGACATGATAATAATGGCAAAAGTGCCATGACGCTGAAAAATTCTGTGGTATGCAGGCTTTATTAAAGCAGCATCAACTTTACTGATATACTTAGCCTAGGAATGATGGGACTCGTGGCCGTAATGTCTTGTTTGAGCATGACTAATCAACACAGTTGGTTAATAATTATTTACAAACACACGACATGTGTACCTTCACCAACACTACGCTTATTCTTATTCCTTTTTATGGGGTAAATTCCAAGTATAGCTAATATTTCAACACGCATCCTCCTCAATAACTTAATCCTTTCTTGACCTCTCTGAACTAACACTATTCTAGAGTGATAACAACGACAAAAATGATGACAAGTTAACCGAAACTTAGAAGTCATAGCCAGCTTGTTAGTATGACGCATTCCATCGAAGCTAACCTGGAACGATATTAATACCCAATGAGCCTTTGAAACATAATCTAATATTGTGCTATATGGACGGAACTGTGACTTCCTCCAGATATTTATTAACTGACTCGCGTGACTTGAAGACTTTCTAACTGAAGGAAGCTAGTTTCTTAGAGCAGAACCATATATCCGCCCTTGTAGAGAGCTGAAACAGAAAGGTTGCACAAACAAATCAACATAAGATTCATTGCCCTCTATCGTTTTGTTATTTTCGTCCTGAATAATCTTTTGTCTCTTTCTAATTATATTCTAGATTCTATACGTTTGGAAATCATAAGAATTCACGCACAAAAAAAGTAAACGAACATAAATATGTGCATAATATTCATATATGCATATACACATATACACAAAAATGCATAAACATAAATGCATACATTCACACAAAGTCTTATATACACCTACATATAAAAGTGTATCTATGTGAAAGGTAGTACATATACATAAAACATACGCGAACACTCGCATACATATACACATATACAAGTATATATGTATGTACATATGTATATATATTCTTTTATTTGTTTCACTCATTTGACAGCGGCCATTATGGAGCACCACTTTAGGTCGAATAAATTTACCCCAGGACTTATTCTTTGTAAACCTAGTACTTATTCTATCAGTGCATTTCGTCGAGACATAAACACACCAGCATCGGTTATCAAGCAATGGTGGTGAGAAAAACACAGAAACACAAACATATACATACATACATACATGTATATATATATATATATATATATATATATATATAATAATTTTTTGATTGCATGTTCTGGCCACTGATATATTCGCAGATAATTTTAAATTGTCTACAATATATCCTGAATAATGTATTTATACATTCATTCCCCTTTTATTATCTATTTTTCACTCATATCCGGCTTTTCGCCGTGGCTAGTTGAACTGGTCTCCTCTTACAAACGCTGTTCATGACGTTTGAATTCAGAATTTCAATTCTGTAGATAGACGTTGACACATTATTGTTGCCGGTCGGAACACATATTAAGCCCCAAGGTATGTTTTGTGTGTCTCGCCGAGAACATATATGGTTGAGGAGAAATAATATACTGCTATTTCTAGACATGTAAGGGGTTTTATCCCTCTCCATTATAATTGTGATTTATTCACAATTATTGCACACTTTATATCTGTGTAATACGTAAAATACCTTATGTGTATAATATATATATATATGCATACCCACAAGCACGCACGCACACTCATATTTATATATAAAACACTGCAGATAGTAGTGTATATTATACATAAATATAAATGCTTATATGCAAATATATAGATTTCCTCATCACTGCAGCAAAAACAAATACAGAAATTGTCATGTTTCATTCATGCTAGATAGAAAATTGGTAACAAATCTGTCCATTTTTGGTTGGCTAAACAATATGTAAATATATAAAATGTTAATGAGGAAATAATAGCTAAATGTGTAGAGAAATATAGAGATTATAAACGGGTAAATGAATATGAGTCACTGAAAGAAGGAAAACGACAACATGTAACCTTTTATTACATACGCTTCACTGCCTCTATGGATAGTTTTTCAATTTTTACTCCTGCCCTTTTACTTAGTTCATCGTCGTCACCACGATCAATACTACATTAATATAAATACATAACAAAAGTACGGAAAGGAACAAGGAACAATAAAGTGTCACGTGTTGCTTCCAGTGCTTTATATCGAAAAAAAAGTTTTAATATACACATTTCTGAGTTTTGCGGTTAAAAGCAGCTTTTTGTAGTATAGGAAAACGGGAGAGAGATACTTAACTATCATGGATCTGCATTCTCTGATTTCATCTTCAAGGTTTTATGTAATATTTCCATATACTTTCCATATTCAAAACCATGTGTGATTTAATGATTAAGTGGACATGGCAAGTTTTGACATATTTTCTTATGACTTCCTTGTACTTCTCTTGGAAGGATTGATAAAGTTCGAGCATCCTAATTATTTATTTTCAGACAATTTCATCAGAAGGACGTGATATGACACCATGTTTTCACATCATCTTCAAATTAAGGGCTGTTGTGTCTCTTGTAGCTAACATTGCTGAAACATGCATATTAGTTTTTGAACATCTTACATTCATATAGTTTTATGACCGATCAATTTTGTTTATATTTTAAAATTAATCACTGCGTTGTGTTATTGGTATGGCCTCCATTGTCAATCGCTTATGTTTGTAAGGACTTTCTTCAATTGAGATATTTTCCAATCTAGTTTAATTTTATCATCGTGTTGTTTACTTCCTCCATGTTGAAGACTGTATCTCAGTAGCAGAGAGCGTCACTCGTCTATGTAAGATATAAATTACTGCTTCGTTAAGTTTACAACTCAGAGATCAGCAATGGAACTTATAAATCAAGTGATCATTAATAACATCTCGCTAGACTGAATGCTTGCTGTTTGAAATTGATAAGAAGATCTTTGATTTTAGTTTGTAACTTGTATATTATCAGTATTATTTATGGTTTGGGGTCACGTATTTTGCGTTTTGGTTATATAATGTTTATATTACTGCATTTATTTCCTGTATAGTTCAATGTTTCAGATTTATATAATAAGATTTCAATGAAAGTTTTGTTTTTGTCATAGGTGTAGTTACTAATCTATCTATTGCGTTGTATTTAGGTTTCATTCGTTCGGCGGCTTCGTATATATACATATGTGTGTGTGTGTGTGTGTGTGTGTGTGTGTGTGTGTGTGTTTCTGTCTGTGTGTATGTGTATATGTGTGTGTGTCTGTGTGTGTGTGTGTGTATGTGTATGTGTATGTGTGTATTTGTAAGTTAGAATATACATTGTTGATTATGAATTGTTCTATTGTGTGTGAAAGAGACCATGATAGTCGACAAAGTTTGGATGTGGTTTGGGGAACTTAAATACAGCATAGCAATAATGAAATCCTATTTAATATTTAAAAAAAATGACATGAAAACTAAAAAAATAGTATTTTTACTAAAACATATATAAAGAAAAATGTGATAGATTAGATAAATAGATAAATATGTGTGTGTTTGTAAATGAGTGTGCATGTGTGTGTGTATGTGTGTGTATGTGTGTGTGCGTGTGTGTGTGTGTGTCTCTGTGCGTGCTTGCGTATGTGTTCGTTCTTTTCTACTTCTAAATATTTGAATACTTTCTGCAAGGAAGGAGCTGGTTTCCAATGGAGAAAGCAACCTCCATCGCTGGGATGCAAGGCAAAAGAAAGAAGAAATATATAAAGTCGTATGTTGAAATTCAGTAAAGCTTTCTCACACTTGTCAGAGAATATTCTGAAAGCGGACAAAGGAAAATTTCCTTGATACTGATTTTATGTATAAATTCACATACAGACAGCACTTGTGTGTGTGTGTGTGTGTATGTGTGTGTGTGTGTGTGTGTGTGTGTGTGTGTGTGTGTGTGAGTGCGTGTGTGTGTGTGTGTGTGCATATACATTTAAGAGTAATATAATAAATTCTAGATAGGAGCAAGCTTTGAGATAGTTGCATATGAAGAAATTTACATTTACTCAATATAAATGAGTAATAAACATTTAGACAACAGAATGTTTTGAACAAACTGGCTACAATTGATTATCAAATCAAAACTAGAATTCAAGATAGCTTGCGTCTAAATTAACGAACAATGCAACTTCATACAACGGAGAGCGGATAAGCGAAAAAAAAATGTGTTCATATTTTATCATTTTCTTGTGTTAATCATTACACTGCTGTAATTCTGTGGCACATCCTTGAAGGGATTTGTCTAAGAAATCGATACAGTACATATTTTTGCTGCCTGGTAACTTTTCCTATAGAACTTTGTGGAACCGGTAGATTGTACATGCCAACACCGGTTGCTAAACGGTGATAAGAGATCAAGAGAGTGACACGTACATAGATATACATACATCTCTAAACACGCGTGCACGCGTGTGTAAATGGGCTATATGGAATATATGACCATCAATTAGGATATTGCGCGTTCAGTACCAAATGTACAAGTGTCTAGAAATATTGATAATTAATTTTGGATTTGTAATATCGCATGGAACCATAAAAATCCTTATACATCAAGTTGTTTAGTATTAGCATAATCGTGAGAGAATGACTCAGTAGTCGGAGCGTACATGAGTTTGTCATATACATATATATATATATATATATATATATATATATA
>NC_068985.1:57334550-57337099 GCF_001194135.2 Octopus bimaculoides | reverse complement strand
TATATATATATATATATATATATATATATATATATATATATATATATATATATGCGTAAGTCATTAATATTTCGGATTCTCAATGGTAAATTTGTTAAATAAATATGAGTCAAAAATACAATGGCATCATATATCATGTAAAATAATTATACGTTACTAATGTATCGCTCTTGTTGCACGCTCTTTTGTATATTACTATTAGATATTCGTTAAAGAACTATAATTTGATTCTTCAATTATATGAAATAGCACTCTTCCTGGAAAACGCTAGACACCAATCACTTTACAAAAATTCATTAAGAAAGAAATTAAACATATTACAAGTTTCCTATGTTTTACAAAGGAAGTCGTGATTGTCTGACAGGAGAATAAATCTCTCCAGGAAATATGGGTATACGTTTAACTAATGAGTGTCTAACGTATGTTCGTTTATGAGATCGTACCTCTCACGCACGCTATATATTATTAATGTGCAATTCCGACGATATATCTTCCATATGTTTAGAGATATAATGTCCTATCTATTCCATAGTGTGCTGAAATGAATGAAAATTTCTTAGGAAGTTTGTAAGGACATTGAAAAATTAATCAGTTGTTAAGATACATAATGTAAAATGAATATTTGAATGAAATTATCATTGTGTTATTTATGAATCAAGAAAAAATGGAGGCTATTATGTCTAAATTAATCTGAACAAAGAAACGGATCATAAGCCTGAAGTATATAAAACACGAACACTCTTTGCAAGAATTGGACCAGAGTCTATCTCCAGGAAATGGTACGACTGGAAAGCGCCTCCAACTGTAACCTATCCAACCACTATTAGCATAACAAGCAGTGTGTATTAGACTGGCATAGGAACGGTAAATGAATTTCGGTGGCGGTCAAATTTGTATCAGCGAGGAACAATGAGAGACGACCTAGAGATAATTTGAAGTCATATAATGTGAAACACGCTAATTATACCATAATATAATAGACACCTATATGTAGTACCCACCACTAACCATTATCTCACTCATGGTTCACAACATGTGACGCTGATTCAACCCAAGAATTAGATTCAGTCTAAGAATTTGATTAAGAGAAGTGGCTTCCCTCACTCAGCGTCTTACATATAAATGTCGTAGGTAATTGTAATATCAAACAGTGTGTCTGTAGTTGAGCTGGTTGATTACTTACGGTAAAGATACTTCGAAACCGACTGTGAATCCTTTTAATCTGACTGACATCTTGGAAATATTTTAATACAAATTTCCTATCTGATTAATGATAGAACATAAGGCTATTATGCATACGTACACACATACATATAAACATATACATACATATACATATATGTATGTATGTATGAATGTACGTATGTATGTGTGTATGTATGTGTGTATGTATGCATGCATGTATACATGAATATATGTATCTATGTATGGTTTCATTACCAGAGTCTGAGAGATCTTGTCTGTAGAGTACTTATGGATGTTTTCATAAATATCAAAATGACAGTGTATTTCTATCTTATAATGAAATTTATTCAACATCAGCAACATGTTATTGAAGTGTATGAAACGCACTGTAATATACCGACTTTTCTTATTGCTGCAATTTATAATCATATTGAGAATTGCAATATATTGAAAAGTTGACATAATGTACAGAAAAATGCACTTATACAGTAAGTAGTTTAGATGAAAGTATAACTAGAGTGGGGAATATCTACATATGATACTTCAAAAGCTGTTCGCCTTTCATTTTTTCCAAATGGCAATCTTATAATTATTTTATCAAATCCGTTAAATATAGATTATGTTGAGTTATATAATTATAGTGTAGCAAGAAGTATAGTGATTGTAGTCAATCACTGTTTGAAAATACAGAAAAATGTTAGTTTATATCACGGTGTTATTTATTATATACAATTGTGTTAGAACTTGTGTTGAATTGTATACCTGTATACAGGTGGGGAGAAAAATACTGTATAGCATCTAGCTCTTGAAGGCATATAGCCAAAGTGGGAAATGATGCTGGCTTCCTTTCCATTCAGATTATGATTAGAAGAGATTCAAAACAATCCACGTGTGAAGGGAAAACAGCGTTTATGATTTAGAGTATGTTATCGAAACATCATAAATGGTTCTACAACAAATTTAAATTGTACAATATTATGCCGTAATCAGTCTGAATAATTTTTAAATGTTATACGTCAGATTCATAAAATTTACACCACTGTAACTTAGAATGGTATGATATGGTACATACACAAAAACACCCACCAACACATACACACGCGCGCACACACATGAATATATATATATAGTACATACACACATATATTATGTATTATTATGTATACATACACATGTACACACACACATATATGTGTGTGTATGTGTGCGTACATTATATGTATATATATATGATAATACATAATATGTGTATGTGAGTATGTACTATATATATATATTCATGTAGTGTGCGCGTGTGTATGTGTGTATATGTATATATCCCTTTAAACTCATTTTTGTATATATATATATATATATATATATAT
>NC_068985.1:57329026-57334413 GCF_001194135.2 Octopus bimaculoides | reverse complement strand
TGTTGTACCATTCTAAGCTTTTTATTCTCTACAAACAATACACAATGCTTCAAGCGAGCTACAATACCTTAAATATATATATATGTGTGTGTGTGTGTATGTATGTATGTATAAAGAATAAAAAGTTTAGAATGGTACAACAATGTACTATAGAACAAAAATAGACTATATACCTGTTGTAATTTGGTTATCTATAGTCCGATGATATTTCGGAATTACAACAGGTATATAGTCCATTTTTGTTCTATAGTGCATTGTTGTACCATTCTAAGCTTTTTATTCTCTACAAACAATACACAATGCTTCAAGCGAGCTACAATACCTTAAATATATATATATGTGTGTATGTGTGTGTGTGTCTGTCTGTCTGTCTATGCATGTAAGTATGCAGTTCTGCTTAGGACACTTGGATTTACTATGCGGGAAAAGTTACCAGAGCGTACCAACTTATTTTTAACTCCGGTATCACAAAAGAATGTATGTGGTTAGCCGGCATCTGAACCGAATTAAGAAAAAAACACGGTAACCGAGCGATACATTAGTAATGTATATAATTCGGTTCAGATGCCGGCTAACCACATACATTCTTTTGTGATACCGGAGTGAAAAATAAGTTGGTACGCTCCGGTAACTTTTCCCGCATAGTAAATCCAAGTGTCCTAAGCAGGACTGCATACTTACATGCATAGACAGACAGACAGACACACACACACACACACACACATACACACATATGTATACATACACATATATATATATATATATATATATATACTAAAGCTATTTTATTCCACACGGGTAGAAATATAGGGGAAATAGAAGTTGAAAATGCACTTTAGAATATTTAAAATATGTTTTATTATATTTGAAGATTTAACCAGTTTCACAGCTTCCACAGATTTTCAAAATGTTGAATTAGAAAGACGTGGCTTATGTCCCAACTGTCTTACTACTGACTAGTACTTGAAGCTTTTCCTACATACACATGGGATAGAAAATATTAACTTAATAAACAATTACAGAATAAAATTCCAGAACAACAAATGTACAAAGTCGATACAAAAGAGAGCAAGTTAACAGAATATCTCAGCAGATATATAAATAATAATAGATGGAAAACTTTGATAAGTCGTTTTTTTTAGATCAAACTGATGGCGTTCTCGACACCAGATGGTACAAACTGTAGGTGAGAACCCGAAGTTAATTGACCTGTCCAAAACACTGTCTCGGTAGAAGGAATTAACATTTTGCCAAAGAACTAAAATTTACCCCAATACTACATCACTAACTCCAATGTAATACAGAACGTTAATTCACAGTTCTGTAGAAGACTGCGCCCAACAGGGGAATTATTCGACATTTAGAGCAGGAACGAATCAATTGTAAGAAGCAAATGCTGTTACAAACCTACGAAGGGTAAGAATAAAGCTTTAGATAAATTTGTGTTCTGTTTACTGATGAACCCAGTGCAACCCTTGACGAACTTGACAGCTGGACAAATGGTTGGATCTATTTTGGAGATGAGCTTTACCAACATTTGCGATGTTAATAACAAGGTAGAGGCGTTATGTTGTGGGCTGCTTTCATTAGGGACAGACTTGTTGGCCCAGTGAAGGTGGCTGAAGAGTTTAAAGTCATTGCAGCCACCTACTGGAATTACCTGAAAGAGGTTTTTGATCCCTGGCTAGATGATATATCGGTGTTACTTCTAAGGAATCTCGTATTCATGCATGGCAATGCTCCGTCCCACTTTGCTAGGACCACCTAAACATTCCTTGGGTCTTACCGCATACAGGGTGAAAGGTTGATGATGTGGCTGCTAGCATCTCCAGATCTCAACCTTATCGAAAATATTTGGTCCGTTATTAAACAAGATGTTTATGCCGATGGACGCCAATTTACGTCAAAACATGTCTTATGGGCAACCATCAAAGTTGCAACAGAAGTAGTCCAACCTGCTGCTTTTAAGAAATTGACAGATTCCATGACTAATAGGGTTCTTGAAGTTACCCTTCGAAATGGCGCTCATGTGGCTAAATAATTCATTATGCCAATAAATATTATAATATTATTATGATTTTCTGTTAAATATATACTCAACGCATACTTAATATGTATCATTACCCTTCAGTTTCTGAAACAAAAAGTCTAGATGGTCTATTATCATTCAAAAGTTGTAAGCGTGGTTCACCCAAAAATGGAAGGTTATGGCGTTGCCATAATGGTGTTGCCATAATGGTGTTGCCATAATGGTGTTGCCATAATGGTGTAAACCAGCTGGCAAAAGTTTTATCAAAATCGATTCACAGAAAACCGAGTAATCCTAAATTTCACTTCTAAGTTATTAGCGTGTTTCTGTGTGTATATATATATGGGGTGTGAGCGTATATATTCATGTGTATATAGATACATATACGCATACATATATATATATATATATATATATATATACATATATACATTATGTATGCATATGTGTGTTTATATGTATAATGTATGGGTATATGTGTGGATAACAATACATGGCTAAAAATATACATAGAATTAGATGCTGTGTTGATAATACGTTTTCAGTACATTTCAACCGTAGCTTCTCTAATTAATGGAAATTAGATTTTGTAGAATATTCTGCTATATTATTTCCATGAATGTGATTCCAACATTTTTCTTGACCTTCTTATCAATGGAAAAAATAGCATTACATAGGTTTGCATATATTTACATGTATTTACATAAGCACATTTCTTTCGCTCATTATCAGACGCTGAGTTAATTTATAGCTCATCATAAATAGAGGCAACTATCGAATCTCTGTCAGTTTCATTTGCTCCAGGTCAAATAATTAGATTCAAATTTCACTTTCATTGTAGCTAGTAATACTAAATTAATACTTAATTTTGCACGTATGCATATCCATCAGCAGCCACAAACAATAAATGCTGCAACTAATAGTTTATGTTCAACAGCTCATACAATGATATTCGAAACAGAACAAATTGGTGCCTTTACATTCATTTTATAACCAAGGCTTATGCGATAGCTTTCAATAACTTAAGGCTGCATTTTTTCAATACATATGTTTCAAGACTGACGTCCGTTAATTTGCATTGGGTCTTCTGGTTTTCTTCCTTAATTTCACGTACACCTAGACGGCAAAACCTTATCTGACACGTTAACTTGAGCAGATGCATATGTAAAATTGTTTGCGAAATTTCCACCACGTTGCAGTCCGTTTCACTCTCATTTTCCCACTGGATACATAACAAATCTCCCGAAATACTGTCCTTTCACGACTGTATGGATGCAGTTGTTTTGATAGTGAAAATGATCTTTTCAGTCATTACTCACAGGTCAAACTTCGACAAAAGTCAACACACCGGTTTTCCGGTTCCCTCATGGGCGTTGAAAATAATAGCGACATATATATTTTTTTCTACTCTAGGCACAAGGCCCAAAATTTGGGGGGGGGGGGAGCCAGTCGATTAGATCTACCCCAGTACGCAACTGGTACTTAATTTATCGATCCCGAAAGGATGAAATTGCAAAGTTGACCTCGGCGGAATTTGAACTCAGAACGTAAAGAGAGACGAAATACCGCTAAGCATTTCATCCGGCGTGCTAACGATTCTGCCAGCTCGCCGACTTTAAATAGCGACATATATAGTAGTTCATACAGCACCGTCTTGGAAAATGAAGAACACACCGTAAAGAATACTTAGAAAGGCAAGTAATTAAAGCTGAAATATCTTTCAGAATAGGTCTGCTCCAACGATTCTGTTCTGAGTTTAAATAACGTCTCTGTCATCTCTGCAAACACAACAAATGTAGACGATATTTCCTTCATTAACCATAAAACGTTTCCTATTTCTTTCCATGCATCGAACACGCACTACTGTACCCCATTTACCAAAATATTTCTGTATCTATATAATCAACAAAATTAAGCGTCGTCGTAGTCACAAAAGGAAATGAACGACAATTCTTCTTGTGTTATGCTCTGTGTTGTCAGGGCTTTCATGTCAATTGTAACGAAACAATTTGGCAACCATTCAATATTTTGTCAGCAAGATGTGAAAATATTTGTTTAACTGTATAATATTAGTGTGCAGTTGTGTAATATGTGTTAATTCTCAATGATAGAAAACTTTTTGGAAATATTAGTGTTTTCAGTGCGACGTAGATGATTTCAATATTTTATTTTCTGCGAATCCGTATCATAGGGTCTTCCGGCAAATTTCAAATTCCTGCGCACTGGGAAGTGAGAGTCAAAGTAGTAAGTGACCGACTTGGGAAAGTGAATAACATATATGTACAAGGTGTTTGGGCAAGGAGGTAATAATTCACTCAAAGTAACCGCCCTCAACTTTCAGTACGTTATCGAACAACTCCTCGATTTCGACCACCGTCAGATCTCTCTATTTCCAGATGTTGTAAGCTGAATTGATATCAATCTCTTATCTAAGGTCTTGAGAGAAACATCGATACTGCCAATATCTATATTCATTTTCTTATTCAAAAGGAAGTACTATTTTATTGCTGAAATATATTTGGGGCCTTAAAGAAAAAAAAATGATAAATGAACAGCAAGTTACAGGAAACGCTTACTAAAATACGAATGGATCTAACAGAATATAAACCCTGCCTAGCGGAGAAGTATGATATTCTAACGAACGATTTTATACATTTGAGTGCGATGCCGGTGCGAATTATAAGATTTTGATACGAGAATCGATATCTTTTGAGAAGGCTCGAACTTCAAATAGGTTTGATATATTTTACTATTCTTGCATTCTCTATTATTTTCTTCTTCCTTTTTCTTCTACCCCCCCCCCATTTTTTCTTTTTTGTTTTCTTTCCTCTTCCTTTATACCTCTGTTCCTGTTTTCGATTTGACCCTACTAATACATTCCCTGCTTTTAGGTCACTTTAAACAGAGCACTTGATTTAATAACACTGTGTGTAAACTCTGTATTTGGAATTACAATTTTCAAAGACTGTTTGATTTTACTGATAGGGTATTGGAATCTTAAAAATGGATTTACCAATGCAATGACCAATCTTAAATACTATTGGATTTTACTCACAAGGTATTGGAATCTTATATGTGTACCGTTCTGCCTAAACAATGGGTTTACAAATACAATATTCCCTACATTCACTCTCTATTTCCTATCTTATCTAAACTAACTATTGCTTAACCATCCTCTCACACCGTCTCCGATGAAGGGATATAATAAATATCCTGGAAACAGCTGTAAGACCTTTTTATAAATGTTCTATATTATACACAGCCTTGGTTTTTTTGTCTCATTACGAAAAGTATATCCTATACACACACATATATATAAACACATATAAATATATATATATACTTATATATATATGTA
>NC_068985.1:57319991-57328369 GCF_001194135.2 Octopus bimaculoides | reverse complement strand
TGACTATTTCACTTTTCACTTTCTTTTGTTTTTTTTTTGCTTAACTTATTTTTGAACTTTTTTGGTATGTTTGTTCTTTCACTAGTGACTGGAAAATTATTATGTCTAATAAAGAGCCAGCCTATCTACTATCGGTTAGTTACATTAACAACGGAACTCCTGAAAATCTAAGAAATTACTGGGTGTAAATATATATTTACATTCTGCATTTGCGTTTGTTTTGAATACACATATGTATATTCTCAGTGACGCACTCCTATAATTATACACACACAAACTCACATGCAGATGTGTGTGTGTGTGTGTGTGTGTGCGTGTGTGTGTGCGTGTGTGTGTGTGTGCGTGCGTGCGTGCGTGCGTGCGTGCCCGTATGTGTATGTATCTGTTTAGCTTTACCTGTTGGGGCAAAGTGTACTCGATAACGTAGATTAGATCAATGTTTTATTTTCAGCGAATCTGTATCATAGGGTCTTCCGGCAAATTTCAAATTCCTGTGCAATGGCAGGTGAGAGTCAAAGTAATAAGATACTGACTTGGGAAAGTCAATAACACATATGTACAGGGTGTTCGGACAAGGAGGTAATAATTCACTCAAAGTAACCGCCCTCATCTTCCATTACGTTGTCAAACAACTCGATTTGGATCAACATCTTGGTCTCGATGTTCTAGGTAAAGCAGTTGGTGTGTTTCTGAACCGTTTACCACACGTTATAATCCATGGAATCGCACTCAGAGGAATTAGCAGGCGAGATTTTGGGGTTGATTATGTTGGAAAAATTCTCTGGCAACCACATTTGACTCTTTCCAGAGGCATGGCAAGGAGCCGAATCGCAATTTCACCCATTTCCAGCAACAATTAGAGAGTGGCTACAAGCTGCAGCAGCTTGAGATATGCATCTTAATTGAGCCTAAATTGTTGTTGAATATTGTGTGGTCTGATAGCTGCGTGTACACGCAATCAAAAACCTTGCAGTGTTCCATCATGCTGACCACGGTTACGTAGTCTTCGTTGCGGCAATCCACATCACATCATGCAGCCATCGCATTATTCACAGAGCACTGAGAAGATATCGGCATTTTGATACTTGCACGAATCAACAAGATACACGTATCTCTTTTCCAAAATTGTGATGGCCTCATATCTTACAAATCAGCCAACTTCTTCTCAATTACAGCTTAAATCGTTATGCTCTCCAACGCCATTGACTGCTCACCAACTCAACAAACGCTTTCTCAAAAAGATGGTATTATAAAAACTGTCAATAACACAGGAGACAAGGTAGTAAAATATCAAACTCTATTTTTCCGAAAAAACTAAATATCATAACATCAGCTGTCCTCGTTTCAATAATTGGGGTGAAAACCTTTCCACCCTGCATGCAAAAGAAACAGTTCGTAATTCGAAATTTCAAGCAAAGCCTTCTAACCATTTCTACACATCTCGAACTTCGATAATTTCCTCTCTGGACACCAATTATATGCATTATATGAACACTATGCATAAAAGTTACATACGTATGCTGGATTTTTCATTACACAAATATGTGCATTGCACATATTCCGAAAATCACGGGATTCACACAAAGAGATAACATATATACACAAACTTACGAAGCTACAACCCCATGCATTTATAAATTTTCAATCCCATGGACAAATTTGGACGTAAAATCCACAACTGTGTGCAATCTAGTTTCCGTTTTCTTTCTCATTTTCTGGTTTTTCAATCGTTCACCTTTTATATCTTATTATTTTTTTTTTGCCTTTTATCTCTCGTCCTATCGTCCTATTTTAGCTTGTTATACCATGCTTGGAGTGCCTGAAGATTGTACTGCGACACCAGACGTGTTAAAAATATATACGTGTTTATAAACACGTATATATATAAAATATAATTAATGAAGTAATCAATCCATGGTGAACGCATTTCCTTACAGGGAAAATACAATTGATATTTTTAATAGGAATATTTTCTGAACAGTTACTTGCTATGATGTGTATATTTGTTTCTTTATCCTCAAATCCCGTACACTCTCTGTAGCCTCGTATATTCTCATCTAAGATGGTGACGAGTATCAATGTTCCTGAAAGGCAGTCTTAATAATTTTCTCTCTCTCTCTCTCTCTCTCTCTCTCTCTCTCTCTCTCTCTCTCTCTCTCTCTCTCTCTCTCTCTCTCTCTCTCTCTCTCGCATGAAACTATTTGTAGCCTTGTTGACACACAGATAAAGAATATTTATCCGCCAATATCGTGTTGAACACTCTATCTCACTGTTTGTAATTATCATGTATACACGCACTCATATATATATATACATATACATACACACTTATGTATGCATATATGTATGTATCTGCATATGTGTATTTATTTGTCTTTCTATGTAGTCTAAAAGATTGGTAAAGTTCTTGTATCATTTGAATATATAATTATGAATATAAAATGGTATATAATGTTTCTAAGAGAATCTTTAAGAAATCATTAATATGTGAATGTAGAAATTATTGAAAAACCTATGGTCGTATCCTCGTATCAGATTATATTTCTTCTATATGTATGGTCGCACAATATATAGAAAATCCATAAATGGCTTTATACATGTCATTTATAAAATAGAGATTTCTTTTTGTTCGCTAAAATGTAGCTGATGTCATATATGTTACATAACAGGTATATGGGCGTGGCTTCGTATATTGTCTATTTGTCTATAGTTTATGTAAATGTGAGAGTTTTTGTAGGATCTGTGCATTCTAAAATATGTTTTGGAAGATACAGATCAACAAATAGTGTCGTTTCTATCTATTTCTGTTATTAAAAACGCGACGTATTGATTTTTCAAATGATTTACTTATCGAAAATCGACGTCATCGTAACTCTAAAATAATTCCGACCATATGCTTACATGTTTTAATTTGGTTTTGATAATCTTTTGTACTGCACTTTTGTCTGGGTTTTTTTTTATCTGCAGAGTAGTGGTTGAGGCGACGTCATTGCATATTTGACAACCTCGAATAATTTTCAGAGGTTTTCTTCATTATCTTTCTCCATAATCTGATAGGTGACTTTCTTCTCTTTTAGCCGTCATATCGAGTTAGACAAACTTCTTGCTTTTCTTTAACTGATATCGTTAACGAAGACAGTTACACTGAAACATATCTATATTACATTTGCTATCAGTTAATTTATGCCAGTTAGTAGCGGTGACTTTAGCTTCATACACATATTGCTCAATTGTTGCAACATTGGTTCAGAGTGTAGGCGCCATTTTTGCTACTAGCAGAAAGACTGCCATCTGAGCGGTGTGCGTGTGAGTGAGAGAGAGAGAGAGAGAGAGAGAACATTGCAAACAATGAATGAAATAAACATGAAACTAAAATATCGTATACATAAAAGGGCATTACTACAGATGTATACACCCGCGACATTGTTGCCTCATAATATCCAGAAAAATTTATGCTTTTTAAGGAAACTTTCTACAAATACTGCTTAGATGTGGCTTCAGAGTATATAGAGATTTGTGGGAAAGAATATTTGCTGAGGGGGTGGAGAGAGGAGCTTCGGAATATTCACACGTTCTGACTTTTTTCCCTCATAACTTTCACGAAGATAGATATCTTTTAATGAAAATTTATACAAATCGCTTTCAAACGGCATAGATTACGATTATAAAGAAATTACTAGGGAAAATTTTTTCCAAGATGTCCCGATTTTTTTTAAGCGAACCTTCGAAATGATGGAGCTGGTTGGGCGGGAGGCATATATGTATGAAAACAATTTTTATTTTGAAAACTCTTTTATTTTGCATCCCACTCCGGACCTATTTTGGCCATTTTTTGTTTTGCACTTCAAATCCATGGGAAGAGCATTTTCGGTTTTAATGCTAATATTTTCAGAGGAAAGACTGATTAATTTAAGAGCAATGAGGCTGTTGTTTCTGGCACATCCAAAGACACCACCCCAACTTGTTTCTTTATCACTATCGAATGTATTGATGTTTTTCAATATTTCTTTTCCCCATAAATACATTTATATGCTACAAAAACTATAATTTGAGAAATTATGAATTTATTGCAACCCCACTCTCTGCCCCGATTGTTTCTGTTTAGAAAATAACATATTGGAGAGCCTGAGAAGGTCATTACTGGCATTTATCCAGAGTGATTTTTAAAAGTTACGGATATGTACTTGCATAGCAAGTGACTTTATTTGAGATCGTGTGCTGAAACAAAAATAATTGCAGCGTAGATGTTTGTAAGCCATTCAAGAACACACAAAAACCGTTAGTTTCACTGCACTACTTAAATACAGATGTTCCGATTCATTTACGTAACGATATGAATGGGAGGGTTAATTTTTAGGGTTAGGATCAGGGTGTCAATACACGTCCAGACAGCGTACATTTCAAATGTCTTGTACGTAACACTTGTATTTAAGTAGTACCGTTAAGGGACCTCAGTATTTAAGTATTGTCAGTTTCACTTCAACATTAAAATTTCATTTGTCTCAATTTATTTTCATCGTTTTGAAACCGCGACCTGTTCACTGACAAAACTTGACAAAACTGATGCAGCACGAAGTTTTGTCAGTGAGCACACACACACACACACACATTCATTGCATTTCAATTGTGTACATGTGTATCTATGTGTGTGCGCAAGTGTGTATTGGTGTGTGTGTGTGTCACTGTTGAACTCGCTCATACAACTTGTTTGCGTATATATTGGCTTTGCGTATATATTGGCTTAGTGGTATAGAATGTTTGGAAACTGTGAATAGGGTGCAAGTTTCGAGTATTTGTCGGTAACTTTTTTCTTCTACTAGTCTTGTAATAGAAATTACACAAATTTCTACGGTCTTCTCGTAGCTATCCCGCGTTGAAAAATTATGCGGGTATTTTAAAATATTTTCATTCAACAAATAATGTTTCTATATTACGTATACATTAAAAGAATAAACCATCGGTTTTCTAAATAGCGAATGAAAACGTAAAAGAGAAAGTGAGAGATATTTGTAAATAAAAATGGAATACTCCGCAGTGAATGCAATGAATGTTTAAATCAGCGAGAAATTGGAGTTAAAAAAATTCAGTAAACTTGAGAAATCGAAACTTTAGGAAATTTCTTAGAATGTGAATTTATAAAAAAATATTTCCAGACGGTCAATCCTTTAATAATTGCTCATTATAGTTTTGATAAGCCTATCGTGTTTCACTAGTGCTTGCTGCTTTGTACCTTAATATTTTCTGCACTGGCTGAGCCAAAACGTGACACATTTCAGCAGATTATGTTTACGATAACGATGATTGATTTGAACAGCTTAATCACTAATGTTAGCAATCTGTTAGTTATGCCATTCTTTACATCTAATATATTCGGACGTATGAACGACATACTGGTCCGGGCAATATTTTCAGTTCGTGGCGAAGTGTACGGCACAAACACACATGTACATACATACATAGATCCATGCATACGTACACACACATACACACACGTATGTATGTAAATATGTATTTATGTAGTCATGTATGTATGTATGCATGGATCTATGTATATATGTATGCATGAATCTATGTATATATGTATGTATGTATATATGCATGGATCTATGTATGTATGTATGTATGTATGTATGCATATTCGCATAATTTCATGGCCGAAGCCGCTTGTTTCTTATTTATATGATGATGAACACCTCCGTCGTTGAAATCTCTGCCACAAGACAGGATAGAAATTTTCTCTTCATGCTAAGTACTGAAGTTTTAAACTGCAACGATATATTGTATAATGTTATCCTAGAGTCTCATTAACGATGAGCTATGCTACTGAACAAAGGTCTGTTTGTACTGATATTAGGTGAGTAAGCAACAATTATTACAGACTGACACATATGTGCATGATATATATATGCTAGTAACATATGTGAGCTCATGTGCGTCTGCGTATGTACGTATGGGGTTTGTTATTATATTTACCTAAATATATATACATATGCTTTCATAAATACTATTAACTTCATGTGCTGAGAGCTTGTCAGATAGTATTTTTTTTAACATATCTGGTGTCCTCTCACAATCATCAGGCACTCTATGATATGGTCTTGGCACATGAAACTAATGGTAGCACATAATATATATTGTGTTTATTGAATAATATTTATCTCTCAAGAGAGAGTACTTTTTTTGTTGATCCTAACATCACGGAACAGTAAATTATATATATATATATATATATATATATATATATATACACACACACAAAATAACACACACACACACATACGTATATCATCCGCAGCCGGGGATAATGAATTTATGGTTTATGGTTGAATTCATGGTTGAATAAGTATGCTATTTCTTCACTCTTTGTTTTGTCTCATTTCCTTTTTATATATTTATTTCCTTACTGATTGTTTCATTGCTTTTGTCTGTAGAATTCAAACAATATTATGTCGGCGTTGGTATATAATATGAAAAATCTGAACCTAATTTAGCAGACCTTTTCACAATACTCACCTGAGGAGATGCATCTACCAGCATTGTTGAATGATATTCATTAACTAAGTATGTGGTTCATAATATGTCTAACAGTTATAAGTTATGTGCTGAAATTGTTGAACTAATACAGTTCTATATTTAAGAGATGGGGAATTATGTATATTATTTACATTATTTACATTTGACGGATGTTTGCCCTCAACTTGTTTGTTGTTAACACAACGTTTCGGCTGATATACCCTCCAAACTTCATCAGGTATCTTGGGGAAATGTCAAACCTTATTAATGAGAACCCACGTTCTAAATTTCCCCAAGACACCTGATGAAGGCTGGAGGGCATATCAGCCGAAACGTTATTTTAACAACAAACAAGATGAGGACAATTATCCGTCAATGTAAATAATGTAAATCATGTACAGTTGAATTAATATGTAATAAATTATATTCAATCTATATACTGGATAACTGTCGCACCGCAGCGGAGTATGACCTGGTCATATGTAAGAAGATTGTGTTTATTGGTTTAGGAGTCTAGATCAGACAGAAACACCGTCCTTGGTCAGAATGGAACATCGAAAACGTGACAGGTGGAAGGCGTGATCGCTGTACCAGTGATAGACTTATACACAATTTTACCTGATCAAACTTAGAGTTACGTGGAATGAAGCGTCATGCTCACTGATTAAACAGATTTCCGAATGTAAGAATCGAACCTACGATCTTTCAGGAAAATGAGCCTATTACGCTAACTGCTACATCGATTTTATATATATATATATATATATATATATATATATATATATATATATATGTATGTATTGTATGTATGTATGTATGTATGTATGTAATATATGTATCTATTCATGCCTGCATATATGTATATATATATGTGTGTGTGTGTATGTTTATATCGCATTGAAATGGCAAATATTTGCAGCAATTTAAATGGTTTTGGACAAATTTCTTTTTCCTATACACACAATGATATATCTGATATGATGAAAGAAAACCTAGGTAAATAAATTATGTGTTAAGTACATTATAGTTTCATAAATGAAAAGAATCAGAGGCAAAATGTATAAGTTTAAATTTGCACGAATCAAAACAAAGTGTGAAATTACTTCCCTGGAGATATAATAGGAAAACAATGCACAGCCAAAAATAAACAAATGTTGTTGAGATATTAAAGATGTAAACTGCTATAAATCAGGAAGTAGAATTTTTAATGGGATATAAAAGTGTTATTAGCAATAAAAACAATGAAAACGGAATGAAATTAAGATGAGATAAATGTGAAAAAACCAAAAGTGTAACTAAAATTCTCATAAGAAAAATACAATTTCCCGATGTACTTTCCCAATAATATTGAGAATGCTTAAATGTATTAAGTAAAAATATAAAATTGGAATATGTTGTAGGAATATGATTAAATGTTACATCAAGCTGACTGTTGATATTGAGAAGTAGTCCGTAACAGGCTTATAGTTTCGTGTCTCATCTCTGAGGAGATTGTTGCTGTAGTGTTTGTTTGAAATATAGCAACATACCCAACGTTGTTGGAGCATGTCTATATATGCATATGGATATATATATATATATATATATATTATTTTGTTTAAAAGAGTTCCAACACTGTCTGTTTTTTATGTTTTATTTATATTCCTGCAGAACTAATGTGGTGTATAAAAGTCTGTCATACCGGCCATGACGAAGGGAAATAGCGCTGAAACTCGAGTCGCCTTTATGTATTTATATTTATATATTTATATATTTGATCCTTTATATTGAACACTCAATATTTCATCTACATTCAATACTTTCTTTCATGGTGCCATCCATTTTTATTTTATTTTATTTTATATTGTATATTGTATATTATATTA